>NW_025930542.1:43634-180161 GCF_000764305.2 Hyalella azteca | reverse complement strand
TATTTCTAGCAAACATAGTGGCAACTTTCTTCCCTGGCGTACTGGTGGTGTGCATGGTAAGCTTCCGGCGCCCACGCAAGTCGCAACACCTTCCAGACCATGGGCAATAAATTTTGGCGTCCTCGCCGTCCGTTTGCTGCAAACATCGGCGTCCACCGTCCGTTTAGATGGTGCCTTGGAGTCTTTTGGGCAGAAAAACGGCGTCCTCAACCTATGTTGTGCCATACTCTACAGACTGGCCCGCCGACTCACAAGAGGCTGAGACTGCTTGGTAAGAACACCTGAGCAGCTGCCCTGAGATTGATGAACATCAATTGGCACCGTCACAGTGGCACGAGCCACCGGTGCAGGACAAGGAGGGCTTGAGTCTGCCACAATAGAAGCATAGGAAGTATGTGAGCTTGGCACAACCAGACCAGGGGCCTGTCTCCGTGCTGTTGGTGCTGACACCTCAACATCCTTTACAGCCTGAGCATAAGAGTAACCAGTGGCATGCAGCTTTTCAACTGCAATGGCTTTCACAATGAAAGGACACTCTACAGAATTTGCAGCATGGGCTCCTCTGCAGTTGGCACAGTGTTTCTCAGCTGATGTACAAACTGTGTGCTCATGAGGACCAGCACATAAGAGGCACCTTCTAGGAGAATTGCAACCCTCTGCTAAGTGCCCCAATCTTTGGCATCTGTAGCACCTCATTGGGAAGGCAACAAAGGGTCTTACTGAGTAAGAGACATATCCAATTTTAAGTTTTTTTGGCAACACTTGACCTTGAAAAGTGACTTTAAGAGTAGCTGAAGGCTCCCGATTTCCATTATGAAATCTGGTTAGCCGGATGATGTCCAAAATGACAACATCTCCAGCAGGACCAGCACTTGCAAGTTCCACCATATCTTTCATAATTTCATGTCAACATTGGGATCAATTGGCCCAATGACCCCGCACACCCCGGCACCCGCACATCAGAACCTGGCTGGTAGCAACGAACAGCCCACTTTCCGATCATAGAGACATCAAGATAATTGGCAATGTTTTGATCAGTGAGACTGTGAGGGTAGGAGACTGCACAGCAATCAACTGGCGTTGGGGGTTACTGGTTAGGACGTACAGTCAAGTCCCTCACTGCTCCAAACGATGAGCTTTTAATTCCCTCTGCCAAGCCAATTGGATCTTTTAGAAAGGATACAGCATTTGGACCCTGTGGTTTTATCAGGATGGTCAGTCCACTACCTGAGCTTTGCAGAGTGGCATTAGTTGGCAGCTTCACATTCTTCAAATTAATGGGGTTAGGGACACTTTCTATCGATACTCTATTGCTCTGCGTTGTTGGGCGCTTAGCCTTAGTACCACCAATGCTCTCGCTTGAGCCATTTGTCTCTCTCTCTCTGCGTTTTCGCCCAAGCTTAACAGCCATCGACTCTACGGGAGTTGCTTCAACAAGGCTCTCACAGTCTGACACTGACTCCTCCACCACCAAGCCATCAGAAGATGCTTCCCTGAGGACCCCCAAGTCCCCAACACAAGCCCCTGCTGCAGCTGCTCCAAGCACCACAGGTGGGCCAAAACCAGACACCGTAAGGCAACTAAGATCATCCATGTGGAACAGACAAAACAGAAGTTAGAAAACAAACAAAAAAAATAGCAAGACAAAAACTAAATAAAGTAGAAGAGCAAGAAAAGAAAAAAATAAATAAACAAATTAAAAATAAAATAAAGAAAAAATAAAAATAACAAGGCGGACCGGCAAACCTCTGAGGGAGAAAGCCAGTCGGGTTAAAGTTAATGAGTAAACAAATCAAATAATTAAGGTTTTGAATACTTTTAAGAAACTTTGAGTCACAAATTTACCGGTTACTTTAGACGTTTAGAGATCGCAATTCACACACGTGCTACCACGGCAAACGCAACTGATTTTATCCTCCCAGGACCCAATGTAAGCCACTACTGACAGTCTGACTACGGCACTACCCCCTACTACAGTTATGAATGACCAAAATACACATCTTATCATGGTAGGTAACAGCTTGCCGCTTGGTACTTGGTAGTAAGGTAGTTCCAACGACAATTCAAGTTTCCCTACGATAAATGAATTTGTTCATATCGGTTAAGCAGTAATATTCTGTGAAAATGGTCTAATATTTATGTTGGCTTTCAAATAATGACGAAAAAACGACTTCATACGGGCGTGTCATCCGTCATGTTGAAATGACGTTTCCAACAATTTTTGGAAATCTCAAATCAAGAATGGAATGTAAACATTGCAGATCAGTTAGGTGTGGTAAGGCGTAGAGCGAGCGTGATGTATTCAGATTAAGAGATAGTGAGCGCTGTTAGTTGCAATATTATTCGTTAATTTTGTTGTCTCTCATAGAGGGTAAATTTGTTACTTTTTACCTACAGAAAGGTTAGGATGTAGAATGTCTTCCAGATTTACGCACGCTATTGTTTGTAGGGTCCCCGACTCAATCAACAAAGCAATTGGAGTTGAAAATCCAATTGACCTTGCAAAGGTAAGATAGAAAATGCATGCCAAAAAAGGCAAGTCAGGAAATGCATATGAGTGTTCTAACTAATATAAAAATTGCAATAGTTGAGATTTTTCAGCTGCAAAATATTCTGGATAGTGGATAGCCTAGTTCCATGATTGCCATTAATCATGAATGATGCCAATGCGATGCCATTGGCCATTGCCATGCCATGATCATCATGAATCATGATGCCATCATTTATTGCTATGGAAGGGACTAGGGAGGCACAGATCATCCATAGTCACTAATAATAAAAACTCACTATACCAATACGGCAATACCAAGCTATGAAAATGCCATATAGCCTATAGGAATAGGATGAATACCTGACAGATTATGTTTTGTTTTTCAAATGAATAAATGAGAATAATAGGTATTTCAGTGTGGTGATGGTGACCAGGATTAGAATTTTCCCACTTGTTTCTGAAATCTTGCAGCTCAAACATGACGAATTTTAAATACATTTAGAATCTTGCGGCCTGATTTTTCATGCACTTTTGTTAACAATAAAATTGGAGTCAATATACTGATTCATCTGTTGGTAATCATGTGGTTCCAGAAATGGCGGGATTTAGCAGGAAAGCTTTAGTCATGGCCCTAAAGTTAGATGCTTTCCAAACTTAAATTGGTGACAGGTGACTCTTGTGAATGTAAAAGTTTTAAATAATATTAAAGTCAGAACTCAGAAGGCATAAAAATGGCAAATTTCAAATATTGAGGCTTAATCTTGGAGTTTCAGCACTTGTTGATGGATTGTGAGGTGTATGAGAGAGAGCATCAGTCTATGATCATGATGGAGGTGATTCTGAATGAGTGAGGTGAGATTAACAAAGTGGGGTATGAGAGAACAAGCAAAGAGTGGATGGCAATGATTGTGGGTCTATCTGAGGGAGCAACTGTGGCTATGCTTGTGAGTGTGAGATATTGGAAAGGTGTACAGGATGAGTGAGTGGAGGAGGATAATAAGAGTGAGGTCTTGCAGAGTGGAGCATCAAGAGAGGGGAGGGTGGGATCGTGGGAAGGCAAAGGTGACCATGCCAAATGTTTTAGTATGTTGTTTCTGTTTATTTTTTATTTTTCGATGCTAGTAGGAGAGCTTTTATGCACCTTGTATGACCAACTTGAAGGTCATGAACATTGACCGGAGGTCAGCATGCACTTAATTCCAATATAATATTAAGATAATTCTTCAAATGATAGCATTAAATATTCAATGCTAACAATGCCATTGTCACTGTGGCATATATTATACATACTTTTTGAGCCAAAACTTGAGCTTTGCTGTCATTTTTGGTGTTATGAGATTCCCTCTACTGTAGATTCCATCTGGAATATTGGGCAGAATTCTAAAAATTGCAGATTATAAGATCTATTTCACAGACAATTTAAAAAAAATGGTTTGTGGGCAAAAATGAGTGGTTTGTCCTATCACAGAAAAATCTAGGCAAGAATCATTATGATAGGTTAAGTAGTCTATAGGCAAGGGAGTTTAGTTCTCATAATATTTTGAAAGTCAATACATTTGAAAACCTTCTTATAATTTTTAAATACTTTTAGAATTATTTATTAGGGCTTTAATTAAAACATTTATCCAGTAATTTGTGTGAACTTGTACTAAAATGCAGTAATCTTAAACTTTTAAGTGCACTCTTTTGTCATGTTTTGTGGGTGGACTTGTAGCCAGTTGTAGGAAACTCACCTTTATTTGTCCCTTTGAAAATCTTTTTCAGTGTCGGAGACAGCATGAAGCATATGTGCAAGCTCTTCGTGATGCTGGTTTAGACGTGATTGAACTTCCAGCTGATGAACAGCAGCCAGACTGCACATTTGTGGAAGACACTGCAGTTGTCTGCAATGGAATTGCTCTTTTGTGTAGACCACAGCCACCTTCTCGGAGGCAAGAGGTGCCTGGGTTTTGCACATTATGATATGCATTTATATACTTGTTCATGATTCTATTACTTATTTACCTATAAAAGTTATAATATGTAACCTCTTAGTAAAGGTTATCTCTTATCATTATAAATCACATCATAAATCTCCTATCTACCTAATTGCTATGAAAGCAAAACATTGGAAAATTGCAATCATTTTATAATTTTAATTTGTCTTAATATTATTATATTAAGAAATTCTATTATTATTTCAAAACTTTGTATGATGTCATTTAAAAGGTCCTCATGTTATGATTAGTAATTCTTATGTGCAAATTATTTAATGTGTTGCGTCCTTTTATTATGCATTATTTGGTGAATTTGAATGTTCAAATTTCATGGCTTTATTCAATCAGTATAATATTTAATTTCAATTTCAGGTCAAGTACATGAAGAGCATCCTTCAAAAGGAACTGAACCTACCAGTAATGGAGATCAGTGATGAAAGTGCAACGCTTGAAGGCGGAGATGTTCTATTTACAGGTGAGTATGCAGCTTTATCACTTGTACCTATACAACATGTATTAGTGATAACCAATTTAAAATTTATTAGAACTTGTAATTAATTTCAGGATTTTTCTCCTCTATATCTTGTATTATCCTCACTTGTATTCTAGCTGTCTATTAGCATTGCAATGTCCCCTAATTCTGGGCCATTTCTGTAAAATATTTTATATGTATCAACATGGTTTCATTTTTGATCAATTCTTTAATCAGAAGGAAAGAGATTAAGTCAGTGTACCATTGATTTATATTAAATTAAACCTAACATGGCTGAATTGTTTCAGGACGCGAGTTTTTTGTAGGATTGTCTGAGCGCTCCAGCCGCTCTGGGGCTGTTGCCCTCGCCAATGCCTTCCCTGAGTTCCCATGTTCTCCTGTGAAGGTGATGTCAACACTGTTGTTGTTTACTCCTGAAATTAATATTAAATTGTAGACACTTGTTCTTGATGCTGTTGTACAGGGTGAGGTTAAATAGGGGTACCTTTTCAAAACGTTTACCACAATACATGAAATTGAGCACAAATTAATCACAGGAATTAAGAATTTTTACATGTATTTTTTCAAATTAAATAATTCTGTTTAAATGATTGAAAATTGTAACATAATTTAATGGATATGCTCAGCGAAACAAAATTGACTTCCACTAATATTTTGTTTTTATTATGGAGGCACTAAAGAAGTTCAGGAAATTTCCTGACTGTATTAAGGAATTGATTCATCTCTACAATAGGTATAGATATCTCACTTGTACAGCAAGAGCTTGAATGAAAATTACTGACATCAAAAGAATTGATGATTGATACACCATCTTTATTGCCATCATGACTGATAAATGACTGATGTCGATTCAATTTATGAATGATATCAATTGAAGAACTTCACTGATATTTTTTTATATTGCTTTCTAATATTTATAAGGAAAAAATTTAATGTTGAGTTATTTATGTATGTTTGATAGGTTGATGGCGCTCTTCACTTAAAAAGTTTGCTGACAATGGCAGGACCTGATGTCATCTGTGTGGCCAAAGATAAGCATGCCCAGGAAGTTTTGAAGGTATTTAAATCCTTTCTTGAGTATTTACTATGATAATGACTTTTCTTCCTTTGTCTGGATCTCGATCTAACGAATTTCACTTTTAATATATAAATATAGGTATTTTATTAATTTATGAGATTAGCAAATTAGGAATAATGTTTGGTGTATATAAATTATTATTAGATAGCGAAATTTACTTGTTTATTCACGGGCTCTTAATGACCAGAGAATTCGTTGATTTTAATTTTCAGAAAGTCAAACAATTCATCAGATGACGTTGGTAGATCAAAAGGCATGTTTCTGGAAGTATGTTTATTTTATTAACCACGTTTTGAATGCAACAAACATCCATTTTACATTCATAGTTACTAGAAGCATTAGATATTTTAAAAATTTTTGGAAATAATTACATAATATATGTAAACAGGATACAACAGTAAAATTTTTAACGCGATAAATCACTCTGAAAACTATCTCAAAGTTTAGACAAATACGGTTGTTGGGAGATAGATAGCTAGAGTCCAATCCACAGAGATGAGGTAAACCGTAAATTATACATTTTTGACCACAAACGATTACATACTAGATATCGTCGGTTGATTGATGTCGGTCCACTGCTTGATGACGATGCTGGTGGGTTATTCCAGCATGATGCGAGTGACGGTCTGGTTGTGAGCTTGTCTTATGTGGTTCACTTGCCTTCCAGTTTGATGGAAGCTAATGAGAGCTGCTTAATGTCCTGGTTATTATTCCAGTTTGTTCGATGTAGGTAGGTTAAATCATGAAGAAGTCTACAACTTCCTTCTAAGCAAAATTTATAGACTAAACCGTACTTCCGCGTTTATGCTAGGGCCATTGTTGCATTTAGTTCGAAGTTTGACGTTGTTTTCAAGGGTGTCACGAAGCCTGTTGTCTGTTGAATTCATTGACGATCTTGAGATGAAGTTGCTTGTTTGTAATACTTTGAGACATGGAGCCATACTTTAGAAATTCGCTAAGTGAACGTAAGTAATTGCGCTCTATTTTCTTGTCCATGATTGGTGGATTTTGCTTGAAAGGCCGTCAATGATTGGCTGATGAACTTACGATCTCTTAACTTTTGAAAGGCCGTCAATGATTGGCTGATGAACTTACGATCTCTTAACTTTTTTTGAAAGTATGGGCCCAGGTCTGGTTGTGAGTTTGTCTTTGGTGGGTAGGAGAAACGGCTGTTCAAAATCACAGTGTTACTCCAATAACTCCGATGTTATTCAAAACCTAGTAAAAAGTTTTACTGTTGTATCCTATTTACATATATTATGTACTTATTTCCACCATAATTTCAATATTTAATGTTTTTTGTAACTTGAAAATGAATGTTTGCTGCATTCGAAACGTCGTTAATAAACTAAAACTACTTCCTGAAACTTGCCTTCCATTCTACCGTCATCTGAAGAATTGTTCCACTCTCTGATAATTTGAATCAATGAATTCTCTGGTCATCAATCGCATGAATATATATAAAGATATATATTAGTTTTAGATGTTCGATTGATTGGGTTGAACTTCAGACAACAGCAGATTTTGTGAATATTTCATGGCTAGTTATAATCACGAGTAAGTAATAGTACGCTTATCTTGTGTGAATCTTAAACTTTTCATATCTTAAATGAAGCTTGTATTATATCCTGAGTTTATTTAAGTCGAATATATTGTTGCTTTAATATTTTAATCTAAAGTCACAAAACACGGATCCATTGATTACAAACAATATGCCTAAAATAATTTTTCCAGCGCATCGAGAGCTGCGCGAGTTTCACCTACAAGACAGTGACGGTGGACGACATATGTGCGGCCAACTGCGTCTATGCTAACGGCACATTGCTGCACCGCGCTGCGTCCGAGCTCCCTGAGAGTGCCAAGGTGACAAGCATAGCTGTACTGTTGCTTGGCATCAGCGCAAACGTTAATATTAAACGACCGTTTGTAATCTGATTTAACTGTGTAACAATTCTGGTTTGTTCTCATATTGCTACTTGTTACTTGTTGTTCTTGAAATAACATAAACTAGTTATTTATAGAGATATTTTTGTGTATGCTTTGATTTTTATATTCACTCATGTTTTAGGTCATCACAAGCAAGTTGGGACACCTGAAACTCAGAGGCTTAGAGTTCAGCGAACTGCAGAAAGCTGACGGGTCACTAACATGTTGCAGCATCCTAGTCAGCCAGCCTAAGCACCTGCGATCACTTAGCTGAACTGTCTCACGTTCATACATCATCTGCTCGTATCATATCAAACAGGCCCAGTTTTCTTCGATGGATGCCATGTATCTTCAATATAAATCTATGGCTGGGTAGAATTTTAGCTACCATGCTGCGTTTTTTATGTTAAATTAATGGGGCCTGAACAATCAAGACATCGCCATTGGTAAAAAAAATTGAACATCTTGGCCATGTGATAATTTCTGACTTGGATAATTCATATTTTAGCGCGTCTCTTGACTTGCAAGTGTTTTATAATGCTGCCTTCGATTTATTATAATGAGATGAAACTCGTCTGGGAATACAAAAAGCAACTACACGTTTTGTTTGGTCGAAGATTGTGACAAGAAAATGCTGGTCCTGGTTGGCTAGGTATCTGGCTGTTCCTGCTCCCTGTTGATCTTTTGTGAAAATGTTATTAATTGCTCATTTGCTGCATTTATTCGGCTGAGTTGCTGTTAAATATTGTTGTTATTCATCATTTTTATTGAAATTAATGTTAAAATAAGACTCGGATTTATTATGATTATGGTATGGTAGAAGAGCTGTCTGATCATTTCACTAATATTTTAGTTTTTACGAAACAATGCAATCTTGAATTTATTGATTATTTCAGATCTGAATATATTATTATGGTGCCCTAAGGAGAATAATTACAGCTTAAGTTTCAACAAGGTTTTGCATGGTTTCTAAATTTGATTTTCAGTGATAATGATTCAGTGGTTCTTGCTCGTATGTTCGTAATAAGTTAACTGGTACATCAGATGCAGCAGGTATAAGATGGTCTACTTTAGAGGTACATGAAGGAGTTACTATCAAACATGTGACCACGAAGGGCGCAGTGGTAGACACAAATAATCAACATTTCCTGACTTGAGAGAGCGTCGGCTTCATCTTCCTGAAAATGAAAAGAACGTGAATTTGGCCATCGTTTTATTTACGGTACGTTGTTCCACTTGTGTAACGAGTTATTGATCTAGGTAAACTTTTCGCTAGGTGAAGTAATTTTATCGGGACCAGACTTTTTCGTAGACTATAGACTTGTGATGTATTAGTCAGGTCAGAACTGGGTTCCTCGTTGCTGCGTATAATTTTGTTGAAATTTTTTTACGGAAAATCATAAATTAAGCTTAGAGGAAGCTGATTATAATATTGAATACATTAAATGGATTTGTTCGTTACTTGCATAGCAATGATATTTGTCCTTAGTTTAAGATGTGAATATTTCTTGCAATCTTCAGATTTTTTATCTATTTTTATTTTAGTAGAATTTGAATTTAGCATAACATGGAATTCCATATCATGTCTTGCTTTGATGTTTATTGTGTCTATACAAGCTAGGTTCATGGAAGTTATTATGATACTAAAATTACATTTTATTGCAAGTTATTGGAATCTCATTAGGTTGAAACCCTAGTCTAGTGATAACTCCGAATTTCTTAAAGTTTATTTCTTCTCAAGTTATCGCGAGTCAACATCTTGATAGACTCAAACAAAATCTTAATATTTTTAATATTTGACTTCTATTTAAAACGTATATACTTTAATTGACGCCTGTTTTGTCGAGGCGTGATGTCTTTGGCATGGTTGAACTATATAAGGTTGACCCACGAGAAGTTCCGCCTTTCAGTTCAGCTTTCTTGTTATGTCACTGAGATCGAGAAACTTAAACAATCCCGTCATTCCAATGACGGATTGGTTGACTGGTTTCGGTGATTGGTTAATGTCCGTGACGTCACCGAGATCAGTGACGTCACGGGCGAACAACAAACTACGTCCGCAAAAATGAGCTTCCCATGGGTCAACCTTATACTAGTTCAACCATGGTCTTCGGGTTCTCTGTGTGTTGCTACGACCAATTAAATTTACTCTAAGTTTTGTTTGGTGCTTTGCTATGGTAATAAAAGGGGGCTTCGATTTTATTAATAGCGTTTGTTCACTAATCATTTTAGATTTTATTTAATACGATATGAACTTCTTGAGTCATTAAGGGGAACTTGGTGAAGAATTAATGATGCTTCTTTCAGCTTGTTAATTGATATTTTCATTTATATAGTTATTTTCTGTATCTGTGTTAGGCTTATATTTTCGTTGCCCTGCTTGCATCTCTCCGATTCAAAGCTTGTCATGCGCTGTGACCCGACTGCGTTAGTTTAGAGTCATGATAAATCGTAAGATTTTTGGTGGAATGGAAAATGACACCGCCATTAAAAGCGTGTTCATTCGTTCCTCAGTCACCAGATGCCTTGAATTTGCTTGCATTGGGCCGTTCTATTTCATTCTTATGCCTACATTGGGCGGATCGTTGCAACGTAGCCTCTCTTTCATGGCAGGAATACATACGGAGAACGATTTTAATTCAAAAAATTTATTAAGGACTATTTATCATTAGTCCTGAGAAACTCCTAAAGGAATTGAAATAATGATCGAATGCTTATTAAATTCCCTGTACGATTGAAACTATTATGAATTTTAATGTGTAACGGCACAAACGTATTTAATTTCGTCATCTTCGAGATAACACGAAGAAACCTCAATTTAAATTTAATAAAGCAGTGAGGATTTCTAATATTTCAAAATAATTTTGTGTACCGGTATATGTAGCATTGAACTGAGAGTACCAATCCTGGCCTTTACCTGATCCTCGTTGTAGTTTATGTGTCCGTCAACCTCATCAAGTTGACGTAGGTAATATTCTAGGGGCCATACTTTTAAAATTCGCTAAGTGAACGTAAGTACTTACGCTCTATTTTCTTGTCTATGATTAGTGGATTTTGCTTGAAAGGCCGTCAATGATTGGCTGATGATCATACGATCACTTATCTTTTTTGAAAATATAGGCCCAGGACACGATGAATTCGTCGTTGGATATTATCAGTCTTACGGACGAGACTGAAGCGCTCAGACTGGAGCAGGAGTGTCTACATATCAAACCTAACTCGTAGCTTTTTCGACAAGAATTCCTAGTGATCTTTCTCTTGATAGTTTGTACAACTTTCATCGTTTGTGTGCTATTGCTGGTATTAGCAATGATATTCTTAGGATAGTGAGACCGCAATTGCCCGTTTAGCTACTGTATCAATATATATCCAAAAAATTGTAACCAGCCTCATGTGACGTCAGTTAGCGCGTCCTTGCGAAAAAAATATTTCCTTGCAATCTTTTTTATATGAAATTTTAATATTCACGCGAATAATTATTCTCGTACTGATTAAATATTGTGCAAAAATTCCGTACATTATTTGTCACTTTACGCGGATTCTTGCAAGCGTTCATAATATACTTTCTATTGCATATTTCAATCGAAATCAACTGCCGCTCACTCTTGGTACAGCATCATCAAATTTGTTGAAAGTCGTCGCATTGCTTCTCGTAAGAAAATACAGCTTATCTCGCAATCAAATATAGTAATACTTTTCATAAATACAATCGTGTATTCAGCATATTCTATGATGCATGTGTTACTGTCGAAAATCATAGACAAAAGGGGCTCATTTAAATGCAAACTTGATCTGATCGCGCTGCCTCTCCCTTGCGTGAAACCTGCATCTTACCACTGCCAATATCTATCACAATTTCTACCGTGTATTCAATAATGTGCCAGGAATTTTAGCCTTTTATCACCTTAGAAATGGATTAAATCGCACTAAATGTGACTGTATTTCTCGTCAACTGCTGATATATAACTTTAAGAATGTAGAAACGACGTTTGTGATATCTTTTAAGGAATTATAGTGCAATTTTTTTGACTCAGGAACGAATTGCAGCGCCCAGCCTGCGATTTTACTGAGCTAGCAACAATTTATTGACGTTTCTTTTGGACGTTCGACCTTTAAGATTTATTTTTCAAACCCAGAATGACTTAGAGCGCGTAATCAACTGTTGCTGTTATTTAGGATGTACTTCCAATCTTCCATGCTAATCAAAATCACGCCGATTCGGATTTTTTTGCAAGCGTAGGCGATGCTCATGAATAATGTTTATTTTGAGGTAATTAATTTGAAAGCCTCCATGTTATTGCAGCTATTCTTGAAAATAATGTAGTTTATAGTTTTCATAACAATAGAAGGATGTTCCTGTCTATCGTCGCTGTTTACCTGACCTCACCTTAGCATTTGATATCACTGTTATTTCATGGCACATATTCTGGCTGTACACGTACAGTATGACCTCCATTCCATGTCGCCTGTGCCGATTTTGCAGCTATTGTTTGTACCTAGAGACTTGATCTACAGTTTGAGGTAAACATGTAACATCTTTTGTTTTGATTTTACCTTTATTATTAAATTAAGTAACATGGCTTTCTTCTTTTATTATGCATGCCATTTTTTGCCAAAGCATTCTCAGTGAGGCGCTATTTTGAAAATAGGATGGGAGATAAAATAAACTGAGCGAATTACAACCGTGAATGCAGATATATCATACCGTTAATATATTAGTGTCTTGGATTAACCAGCTATTCCTTGAGTAGTAATATCAACATATTCGCAAGTGTTCAGCTGATTCCAGACCTGAACGCTTCCTGTTAACGGCAGCGTTTCAGGTGACGTATAATACCGAGCAGTGGGCGGAGCTGGTGACCAACAGGCGGTTGGTGCAGACCTGTGCTCTATTTCACGGTCATTAGAACGGTACTAGCAATTGTGGAGGAGGGGGACATGAATAAAAGTAAAATTGTTGGAAAAATTCACTTTTCCAGTAAATTTTATTTTATACAAAAACTAATGGATTGATAATACCTGAAATATTAGATTTCTGTTATTTTGAGAGCGTAATTACCGTAATCCGGTAGCCAATTAATGACAATAAAGCTAATGTATTCTGATTGAATTTAAGACCCCATCAAGCACACCTGTATGAGGTTTTCTAACTGAAACTTTTCGCCTCTCACCAAGTCTAATTCTATTCCTGTTGACCAAGGATAAACTTTAACTTCTATTGCGATTCATTGACCGGTGCTGCGTTGATAGCGTTGCGCCGGACATCTTGCGCAAAACATCGAAGTGTAGAAAGATGAGAAATTATCGTCGAAATGGGGGCTTTTCTGCTAGCGATTATTCGTCCGGCTTTTTTGTCCATTAAATCGCATGCTCTTCACTATCAACAAAGCTGTTCACTAATTAACACTTGTTTTTTTAACGATTTTTGTGTCAATTAAGAGGTGCCGACCAGTGTACGAGTCTCCAGCGTCTAAACGAAGGCGCACCGAGCATGCGTTGAAACATCAGACTGCACGCAGGTCGCACCAGCAGATATAATCACGGTTGGATTTAATGGCGTCTGGCTCCATGACGCCAAAACATTGAAAGAAAGGGAGAGTTTCCCGCCAGCCTCGCTGTAAACGGTTAATCATTATGATTTTTAGGTTATTAACTGGATTTGTATAATTTTTGCTGAGTCATTCCTGGGATCCTGCTTGCCGTGATACCGTCTAATCTTTCCCCGTCATGTTGTCGGTTTGCCTGCATGCTTCATCCCGGAATCCGTTTTCTTGTGATTACGCATTGACTTATAATTACAGCAGCAGCCAAATCAATAATGTGGTTGAAATATAAAACAAATTTAATTCTCCAATCTAAGTCTGTATTGATAAACCTTTTCTTATGTTTATGCAATGCCTCGGAATTCGAATGAATTTAGCTGAAATTCAGAATGAAATCGCACCAGCTGTTTTGCGCTAACCCTGCTGAATTTAAACCTCAAAGTTACATTGAATTTATAAATTCAATGTCAATATTATGAATTTGTTACTGTTCTCTTTCTTCGTTCGCGTGCAATGGCCTAATTATAACATCGAAGGTGGCAATGACCGCCACATCACGAAGAGAAAACCTGGCCATTTCCTCGCCTCAGTTGAATTGGCAAGAGAAATTAATGTTGCCTGTGCTTAATGTTCGTAAAAGCATTTATGAGCACCGCGCTGTTGAGCTGTCCGACACGACCTTTTAATGGTGATAGAAGCTTTCAACTACTTGGTGAATGAAACGGCAACGGCTTTATTCGACATTCAGATGATTTTAGGAGCTCGGATAAAATCGTAATATGCATTCAAGTGGTTTTAATTAAGGTTATTATGACACAAATTACTATGAAACTAGCCACACATAATTTTGTGGAAGCAGAGAAGCATTTTGTGGAAGCATTTTTGTTCAGAGAAGCAGACATCGCGATTAAGTTTCTTTCATATGTGGGCAAAGGAAGCATAAATGAAGAGCCATGCGTTGTCGATAGCATCGATATCTGCCGTGATGTTTAAATTAACCCGACTGCAAATTAAGGTTGATATTATGAAAGATATTTGCATTAATTTAATATTGTTGAACACTAAAGGGCTTCTACAAAATATTATTCAGGGGAGCTGCTGACGCGTAGCAGGCTTTTGTATGATATTAAACCACATAAACAGAGCAATAATTTCGATTTTATGAAATATTGATGACCCGTGAGCTTTTAAAACGTAAACTGAAATGATTCACATATGCTGGGGAAGATGTTGGATGATTCAAAGTATAATGACAAATTTAGGTTATTAACTGGAACTTAAAAAATTAAGGTTGATATTATGATAAGATATTGGCCTTAATTCAAGATTGTTGAACAATAAAGGGCTTCTATAATGACAAACTTAGGTTATTAACTGGAACTTAAAAAAATTAAGGTTGATATTATCATATGATATTGGTCTTAATTTCAGATTGTTGAACAGTAAAGGGCTTCTACAATGACAAACATTTCTCAGGGCACGGCTACCGAAGGCAGCACGCCGCGCTATCGTGACGATAGCTGCAGCTGTCGCTCGCAGAAAGTCTCGGTTGGATAAAACCTCATGACGCCTTGGAAATATAATTCAGTAATCCTTCGTCATCTTGGGAATAAACTTTCGTTTAGTGAAAGTTCTCGGGGAAAATTCTTGCATAGGAAAGTTTGCGCCCATGAAAAAAGTACAATTACCTCCTACAAATTTTTGCATAACTTTTAAAATATTAGGTGCAAGGAAAGTTTGTGAATGTTGGGGCAACGTTTTCACCTCATTTTGATTACTGTAAGGAATGTTATTGTTATTCTGAATATTGTTATTAAATCTGGAAATAAAGTGGGCACATATCAATGCTGATTTGCCAGATTCAAGATTATTAAAAACACTAAATTGCAACCGCGAAGGCTCGGAACGACTTCAATATCACTGCGTAATAATTACATCTGGCCATGCTTCGTAATCCATAATAATCGTTTACGTCGTTATTGGTGAAACTGCCGTGACTCCCAGACAAGGTCGAACCCGACGGATTTTACTTAGTATGAATTCCTCAAAACCGCCGTTTATGACAGATTTGTGGCTTTTATTAATTACATTAAAGGCATGTAGCAAATGAGTGCTTGACTTTGACCTTCATATTTAGCTCTGATCAATAAGGTTCACAAATTATAAACGCTGCTGTGTTGAGTTTCTCATGTCCCCATTGATCTGTATGGTGCAACTCTCACCGCACCATTCGCTTCAGCTATAAGAACAGTTATTCATTTTTGTCTTACATGAGTAAATGTACGTTGTGAACTTCAGAAATTCTAGATCTGTGCAGCGTTTGGTGTTGCACTGAAAGATGAAAGCGAACGTTAGTTGAAACAATCTTCTTAAACAAAAATGGTCATGTGGCTTTTAGATCCAACTAACATGGCGGCTCAAATCATGGCATCCTTCGAATTATTGCGAAGCATTAGATGTGAAATAAAAATAAGAATATCGAATTTTATTGTATGTTTTTACATGAGTAAAAATCAGGCTTCATGTAGTGACGTATCACGCTTGATCACGATTCGCAAATCACCCAAATTACTGTAAATATTCATTTTATGTTGAGCATTTTCATGAAATTGACAAATTAACAAATTTGTTTCAATATTTTAAACCTCATAAAGTTCCACAACAGCAAGTTGAGAATATAAGTTTTATACACATGATGGTTTCACAGGAAGTACAACTACATCCGTAGCTTTGTGAAGATAATAGTAGTCCCGCGCAAGCGTAAATCATAGACGAACTTTTCTGCCCTTTGTCATGCGTGTTCTGTAATTGATTCCGTGTTTACCTAAATATATTCCCACGATTGTCTCTGGTTTGGAGGCAGCTAATTTGATCAACGTTTATTCGGCCTCATTCAATGCATGCGGTCACAATTTGTATGAATAACAACAGCAGCCGAAAATTACGAGAATTATATCCTTCGCCACGTGTGAACCAACCGCACGAGGTTTGTGAATTCCGCTGCCACCTCTGAAAGTGATTAATTTCTGTTAGTATGAGCAGTCAAATAATTACTTCAACAAATCATTTGATGCTAAGCTATGTTATTTGCATGTTGAGCGGCGTTTGAACTAAAATGCGTTTAGCATTCCTACCGTTTCTGAGAACTAATATCCGTGAAATTATGGATTATATTAGGTCAAGTAGCATCGATAAGGCGAAAGCTTGTAAGGTCAATATGGACCTGTGCAAGTTATACATGGGGAATGTGTTGTGACGCTTGACTGGCTTGTCTAGCAGAGTTTAGGCATCGTAAGCTCCAAGTTATGAATGGGGAATTTGTTTTTAGGCTCATGTTATATAGGCATGGAAAGCTTCAAGTTATGAATGGGTAATCCTTTTTGAGGCTTACGCAACAGAGTATAGCTCTGTAAAGCTGCAAGATATACACGAGGAATGTGTTGTAATTAAGTCTCATGTAACGGAATATAGGCATGTAAAGCTCCAAGTTGTGCATGAGGAATGTGTTGTAAGTCTCCATGTAGCAGAGTATAGGCATGTAAAGCTCCAAAATATGCATGGGGAATATGTTTTATATCTCGCGTAGCAGAGTATAGGCATGTACAGCGGCGGCAAGTTATACACGAGGAATGTGTTGTAAGGCTCATGTAGCAAAGTATGTACCTTGCATCACAGCCTATAAGCGACTCTGCAAAATCAAGCGTGAACTCAATTCACTCATTCGTGACATACGAAGCTTTCAGCTCCCTCAACTTACTCTGTGTCATGTCATTTACAATTTGCAATTCCATATGGAATCTCATATTGTTTGTGGAATATTGATTCACATATGTTATTTGATTTAACTATATTCTATTTCTTAGGCAAGTCGTTGCTTTAGAAAGTCATTTTAATTCTAATTCAGATCGTTAAAAGAAAACGGATGAAATTGAACATGAAATGAACACAATAGTGTATTACACAAAAAAAACCTGAATGCCCAAGGCAACGTCAGTTGGACAAGGAGAGTAAGTCACAAACAGTGATTAATGTAAAGAATAATGCACAAAACAAAGTCAGCGATGGAGAAAGAAAGCTGCCTTTGTCATCACATCATTTCTGATTATGCAAGATAGGTGCGACTCATGAGCAAGAGATCAAGTCAAGGCAATGGCGATCGTCAAAAAGAAATCAGAGTATTTATCCCGAGTCACGCTTGTCAACGAGACGATTTGACTTTCGAACTCGGTCACCCTTTAAATTGCCATAATTTTCTTAGTGTACATTAACGCCAGTCAATTAATAAATGGACTGGAATGAATCTATAAGCATACATATGTATTATAACCTATAGTATACGTCTTACGGATTATTCTAAAAAATAAGTTCGGTTGTGTGTTTTGTTTATTGGCGGAATAATACTTGAATGACAACGCTGTTTTAGTTCGGAATTTTCATAGGTGTTGTGGCTCGGTCGTCTCACGAACTCTGGTTTTCAAAATGCCTTGGGGGCATATGCGTAATAAGATTTAACTCTGATTTTAACCCTGATTTAACACGTTAAGTGCGGCAGAACCCACCACGGTTGCCAAAAAAGGCCTATTATCAGAGCTAGGCAGCGCTACTTTGAAATGTAGCGCCGCTACCGCTACCGCTACATGCTCTAAATGTAGCGGGCGCTACCGCTACCGCTACACCCACTAGATTGTAGCGAGCGCTACCGCTACCGCTACATTAGCCGCTACAATGGCCAAAATTGTTGGAAATCTCTAAAAATTTATTGTTCTGCTATTGGGATTTACTCATAAACATTTAATAATAATAAAACATTTTCAAAAGATAAATGCCACTTTATTGCAATTAACCTAACCGAACTAGTGCGGGTTGGATACAGTAAATAAAAGTTACAGTTATTTTTATGTTTTACTTTCCCTACATGGATGTCTACTTTAATCTACCAATCTCAAAAATTATCCACACATACATATAAAAAATATAACTCAGTACTCACTGCAGAGAGTGACAGAGAGCGCATTTTCTCGTCGACGAAAACTTGAGGTCACGGACGGACAGACAGACGGACGGACAGACAGACAGACGGACATGGCGAGCAAAATAGTGCATCTTTTCCATAAATGAGAAAATACGCTGAAAATCAATCTTTCATTTGTATATATATGTGGATTATTTTTGAGCTTGGTAGATTAAAGTAGACATCCATGTAGGGAAGGTGAAACAAAAAAATCACTGCAAGCAAACTGAAACACGAAAAAATATAACTCAGTACTCACTGCAGTGAGTGACAGAGAGCGCATTTTCTCGTCGACGAAAGCGTGAAGTCACGGACGGACAGACAGACAGACGGACGGACGGACAGACGGACAGGGCGAGCACTATAGTGCATTTTTTCCACAAATAAAAAAAAGGCGCTAAAAATAACAATAAGTGGTAACTGGTAACAATTTAACAAGTAACAACTAACATGTTGACACTAGTAACAGGCTGAAGTTGACAACATTACACCGAAATCTTTCGTACAGTTTTATTCTGTAATTTATATTATGTATGTATCATGCTGGTTTTTAAATAATATTTAATACTATTAAGTAGAATCTAAAGGCTTTATCTATAAAAATAGCGGTAGCGCTGTAGCAGCAAAACCTCGTATCGCTACTTAAATATGTAGCGGGCGCTACCGCTACCGCTACATTGTCTGTAATGTAGCGCCGCTACCGCTACTGAAAATGTAGCGGCCGCTACATGTAGCGCGCTACTGCCCACCTCTGCCTATTATTCAATATTTACCAATGAATTTGTAGCTTCCGGTGCAAAAGTTAAATTTTCCTGTTTATCGTATTTTTCAAGATTTAATAAAGAAGTGCGCCATCATAATTTTTTTCCGGCTGAAGCAACTAAAAAAAATAAATAGCGGAATTTTTCCAGAAGAAAAAGACCCTGCAACCCACCGGTTCAGTGCCTTACACAAAAGTCCTGTTGTAATAATTCATAATTATAACTCACGTATCTTTTTATAGACTTGATTATTTTCTCCGTGATTCATTAAACATAAGTGTAAGCGTAAAACTGGTTAGATTGTGGCTGAAATTTTTATAACATAACATAGTGATGTCGGTACTGAAGAGTAGACCTAATGTAGCCTGTCGCCGATTCTTTTACTTTTCGTGACGTGTACACAGGAGATCTAAAAACAGGTCCTTCGAACGGATTTTTTCGAAACTGGCGATAGTTTGAAATAGCTACTAGACTTCCACCAAGTTCGATATGGTGCTAGGCATTTTAAGTCGGAACATATATTTCTCCATAGCTATCGCTGTTCAGGAACTCATTCATAGACTCTCTTAGATACGCACCGGTCGGTTTCACGGAAAAATTGGACATTCTTTCTAATTACTTATTTTGTAATCTTTTAATTCGATTATTGTTCTATCGTGAACGATACTAACAAGGAAATCCTGACCGTCATGGACGAGCTGAACGGAAAATGTTAATGGCTCAAACACTTATAGAATTTTTTGCTGCTACGTAATGGTTCCCTTCTCAATTCTTGAATAACAAGAGAAAGGATCGAGCAAGCGACTTTGAAATGAATAAAGGTGCATAATTGCGCTTTAAAATTAGATTAAAAGACTACGGGTGGCAACTGAGTAAAATGGTAACGTGAAAAATTAATCTACAAAAAATTTGTGTGATCATAAACTTGCGAGTAAATGATAATGTTATATTGTTTTAAAATACTGAGGGTGTTTCACATTTGCGTACATTATTCGTGTGAGAGCAATTTCCTGAACGGAACTTTTGTGACATTAATTATCACCGATTACAATTATGTGTGTGTGTACTCGAAAACCTATATCTTTCAGACTCCCGTTTGATGCATTTTTTGTAGAAATATTGAAAATTATCAACTACGTCACAAAGCAATATCCATACTATGTCACAATTCTATCGAAACTCTACGATTTTAAGTTGATATGCACTAGCCACAGCACCCTTCACACCATAAAATTCTTGTTTCATGCTCCGGCCTGAGGTCAAATCAACGTCCATGCAGCTCATATTTACGGCAAAGCAACTGTACTTTAATGGGAATTCCCATCGGCATTACATATAAATGACGGATAAGTCACACTGTCTATTTGATGTGGTCTTTACCATGCTTGCCTTGAGCCGACAATTACATATTAAGAACGTAGACGCCAACTGTAAAATTAACCCTCGACTTCCTGCTCACCACACCCTTGATCTCGACACTTCGCGTCAATTCGGTCGGGGTCGTTGCGTTCGGGAATCGTTTGGAATCTTGGGCTACATTGAAAATATTTAGAGTGGTTGGGTCAGCTCATAACATATTTCCACTTATCAATTGCGTTTTTAATAGTTATTTATTAATAAAATGTTTATATTCAGAAGCTTTTATTCCACGTTCAATGAATTTCAGCAAATAAAGTCCGAACTCCGCGCATTTTTTAGCGTGAAAAACTCCTCGTAATATTAAATAATTTCTCCTATTCGTCCTATTCCCGTTTTGATTAGATTAATTTCATGAATTTAATTTCACAATGCAATAAATCTCATATTTTGCAATATCATTTGAAAATATGACTGAAGAGTGAGTGTGTCATTTTTGCTTACTGTCCCATTAGCCTATTCTGTCGACCCATAAACATTTTGCGATGTTCCTCCCAGGCTCTAGTCTAGGGCTTCTCGATCTTAACACTTTCACGATTATTAGTTGATATATCTCCTATGATCAGAGTTCTAAATACCTAGAAACTTGGATCAATCAACGGAAAGGCATGTATCTTAATCAATCAGCATTGAACCTAATCTCAATCGGTCAGCAGAGAGGCTTTATCAATGCAGAGGCATTGTAAACGCCCCTTTGGCTTGGGATATAAAGCGTGCAGCGTTTGTGGCTGATGAAATTTACTTAATTAGGACGTGGACCTGCCCAGAGAGCAAAATACGATGTACAGTAACGGAAACAATAAACCGGTTTAACAAAATTTTGATAATATGACGAATCACGAATATGAAGCAAATGAAACGTATAGCAATATACTGAACAATGGGCACATGATTCAAAGAGCCTAGCGACTGAACATAACTTACGTTGCTTGTCGAGAAGTCTGAAACTAAACAAAATTGCGACAAAAAGGCGGCTCTGAGATGAATGACGGCTGACAAGTGAGATAGGCCAAGACGCTGCCAAAACACCGGGCGCATATGGTTCTCGGTATCCAGGCTTGAACCTCAATCAGTAAGCAGTGCGTGAGACGCTGATCTCAATTAAGCAAAAGAAACCCTTATTCTCAATAAATCATCAGTAAGACTTGATCTCAATCGGCTAAAAGGCATGTATCTCAATCAAACAACATAAACCTGATCTCGATCAATCAACATAAACCCGAGCTCAATCAATCAGCCGAAAGACTTCGATCTCATGTCAATCAGCCGAAAGACCAGATCGTAATCAACCATTAAAAAGGAAAAAGTAGCACGCACACACAATCAGAAGAAAAAGTCCACGGAAACGATCTCACCGCTAATTAATGACAGGCAGTTTGTCTCTACAGTCGCGCCTTCACTTTCCACAAAAGCTGTGTTGTCTCGTGCCCTTTTTATTTCAGTTTGACCTCATTGACACAGTATTCACGGCCACCGCATTCAATCTCAAGATCTCTATTTTTCACGTTCGATTTCCCATTTTGAGTTTATCAGAGATAAGATTAAATGATGTCATTGAAAATTGATAATTGTATGCAGTATTTTTACAAAATACAGTATTTAATTCAGGTGGCACTCGGCGTTCCGCAACATATTTGTGACAATAATTAAATAGTATTATAATCGATTCATACGTGCTTTCAATTTCTTAAATTCATGTACGCGCCTTATTTTGTTAGATGGCATTTATAAATAAATAATTTCACCAAATCATCCTGGACACGCCCTATATCGCGACCACGTTCTTCCTCATTTGACGTCCTGGGCGGCGAGCCGCCGATCTTTCCTCGGCCGCGTATGCGCCGGCCTCGATTTTGACTGTCGCTGCGGTGCTACCGGTCGCCCCTCCAAGGCCGCGTCGCCGCAGACACGTCGGCGGTAAACGGCCCCCGATTTCCTAGTTTTCGGAGGGACCGTCAAGATGGACGATTGATATCAGATGATTTGCTTGTTTCAAGGCCGGATCGATCGCCGAAAAATACGGCGGAGTAAAATTGTGCAAATTTGGGGAGCGTTTCACGTCCGTTTGGTAGTTATGAGGTGTTGATTCATGAGGTGTCTTTAGAAGTTGATTGAGAAGGACTATTTCCCGGTTTAGCCTTCTTCACTGCATTGTAACTCCGCTTATAATAACCAAATGTTTAATTTCTGAATTTCAATAACAGTTTTTATTCAAATTCTCAAACGTGCAAAGAAAGAAGAAGGTATCTGGGGATCCTCTTGATCATCTGAAGGAGCCGCAAACATTGAAGCTATCGCGTTAAGCACATTCTTATACCATCAAAAATAACTCTTAAGCAAAAATTTTTGCCTGATTTACTTGTAAATAACCTCGTAGCGGTTTGAAATAGTACAACGTCGAACATAGAAATGTTGAGTACCAATTAAGATTACATTTGAAAAAATATGAAAATCCATGTAGGTAAATATGTGTACATCAAATACAAATATTACCTGCAAGTTGCCACTTGATCAAATGATGGTGAGGTTAAATAAAAGCGATGCATAACATTGAACAACCATTCAATTGCAGTAATGAAAAACAAATTTCTTTCTTCTCGAGAAAAAATAGAGATGACATAACTTTTCAAACCAGAATTCACCACCGAAATTTTTAGTCCGATACATAACAATTAAATTAAGTACGCGTTATGAACTCATTAAAAATTTTTAGAGATTATCGCAGTCATAAATCTAGAAAAATAAACGTAAAAATTTGCATTGCTCTCAAAATTGAGTTCTACGCTCATCGAGATACGAGGAGCCATACAGACGAGGTTGCAAGTTTTGCAAAGTTGAACGAAAATTTTATCAAAAATAATATTGTATAGTATCAAAGATAATATTTTAAATATTTAAGAAACTAAATAGTTAAAATATTCATCTAGAGTTAGAAGCAAAAGGTGTCACGAATCATAAATACATATAAGACTTTTTCATTCTTTCATACATGACCAAAAATCATATTTTAGATATTTAATAAACTGGATATTCAAAATATCCTTTCCAAATTGAAAACAAAGTGTATCACGGTAATCTATAAAACTTTGTCTATCTTTAAATCCTTCTATATTTCAATTACATCATCGGAATGTGAGGCAGCCTTCAGTAGACCATGTAAATGAACAAGAAGTAAAATATTCCACTCCAGACCGATTATTAAATCATTAAAATATTTTCATCGACCACAAAGACTTGCATGATTTGCGAATTATTTCCCCTCTTGCAGTGCACTGCAAGTTGTGAAGAGGACTGGATGCTCCGCCGCCTATATAAAGGCAGGCACGGCAACAGCTGACACCAGTTCATCTCAAGCCGTGGTGACGTGAACAGCTCCTTCGTACTCAGGTAACTACCATGCGAACGCTTTCCAGGCGCAATGTCTTGATTTTGCTATACTGTTAGTTTAGGATTTCGTCCAAACCGGTGTATAAAAGTTCAACGTTTGATGTAGCGCAATTTAAGAATAACAAATAAGAATTTTCTATAAATATTTTTACCCGATTAACAGCAGAAAGGAGATTTCGGTCTTTCATCAAAACATTTGTTTATTAGAATTCAAACGTCGCTTTACTGCGCTAAGAATGATTTCAATGTGCCTCGTCACCGCCAATAAATGCGGCATCTTAAGGTTCTACTGTGGGTATCTATTTTCATGCGTTGACTGCAAAATATGAATGATTGTATGGGCAATGAGCAAAATCATCGTGAGTAAGGGCAATGAGCAAAAACTCGCCAACTTTATGGTTTAAGTTGTAATTATTTTCAAATAATCCTTGCAATAAAAGGCGTGATGAAAATGGTTCAACCACCAACTGTAAACCCAGTTTAATCTCTTCAGAAGTTTCGTTACAAAACGCACGGTTTAAAGTATAAAAAAAGTTTTAAGGAATATTGAATTACACTCATTTTATATGTGTAACTCGCACTAGAAAATGAACATAATGTTGATATCCGCCTATTTGTCTAAACTGTACCCTTGATTGGGAGCCTTAAAACTTTGCGCAAATAAGTTTTAAAATCGCTCATTTTCTTTCCTAAAGTAACTCATAGAAGGTCAATTGAAGTAACCGTTGTGCATAGCAGATTAGCGAGTATTGAAAACAATTAAATAACTGCTTTCAAAATATATTCTTGTTTTGTGATGCAAGCATTTGGAACTATTTGAATATTAGCATCTGTCTCCTCGCACCTCAGTGAGTGCGAACAGTAAGCTGCTGTTCAGTTGAATTGTTCAAGTCTCGTTAGCGCTGTTGAGACATCGCCGCGCTGGGAAGTTGAACCGCTACTCAAGGATAAACTCCTTCGTTAGCAAATGCTGATATGTGAGCTCGACTGACAGCCGTGACCCTTCACGTCACTGAAAGGGTTTTATTCAAATTTGATGTATTTTACAAGCATCTTCTTTGCCAAATAAATTATATTCCTGTGCGTTTCAATTGCTCAAGTAATACGAATTCTTGTACGCGAATTGTATTAAGCTTGTTTGAGAATAAATTTTGAGGGCAAGGCGCAAATTTTCGCTGTCCAAGTTCCTAAGGAAGTTCAAGCATTTCTTTTGTAAAGTACAGAGTTTCTTTCAATTTACATCTTCGACAATAACAAAAGTTTCTTTAGAAAATCTCTTCCAAACCTAAAAACACCAAATCTGGTGGTCGTCCGAAAGGATTTGTGCGTACACAAAAATTGATGCGCATGGACGTTTTTCGTAATGCACAGCGTATATATGAACCGGTGCTGTAGGATTCAACGATGCGCTGAGATGCGTGTGATATTGTAAAACGCTTCTTCGTGGTCCTTGCAATAAAAAATAATAATTGGAATAATTCAGTAATAAAACTGAATACGGGATAACAATAATGATAAAAAACTTCGAATGTTAAATATAAATTGTGTGTTCTGTTTGCCCCAGTCACCTATGAAATCTTTACGAGAAACTTCTTCCAACAGATCTTAGTCTCAGATTCAGCGAATAAAATATTCTTTGAATCGGATTCTTTCATTAATTTTCATTCTGAAACTGAAATTCATTCTTTCATCAATTTTCATTCTGAATAAACTGAAATACTGGAGTATTGATAATAGGTAATCAGATCAAATGAATTATGAAATTAAAAGGCCTACTATAAAGTAATAATAAGTTCAGGCAATTTTTCAGACAGCAAATAAAGTAGTCATTGAAACGCAGTCATAGTCTTGAACACTTCACTTCATAGGTGATACATAGTTTTTAAGATGATATCGGACATATGGCGGCCCCCATCATCAATGCATTTAGTTAGTCGATTTTTGAAGTTTCGTTCAAGTCGCTAAAGCAAATTGATGGGTATATTGGCGATGGCTCGGCACATGTTGTTCTTCGAATCGGGTAGGGTCCTTGGACAGTCATTGTAAACAATTGATTTAAAATAACCCAGAAAAAATGACACAGGGCCAAATCGGGGATCGGGCCGGCCAAAGAAGGTCCACTCTCAAGGAAATGAGGTCAATACCCCTCAATATGCTTAAGCGAGTTGAACGGAACTTGAAAATTCGACTAATTGAATGCATTGGCACAATGGGGGCCGTTATTTGTCTTATGCCATCTAAAAAACTTAATAGTACAAAAATTCAGGTAATTTATTTTTCAATAAAATTCATATTGTAATGTTATCTTTACTAGTTCATTCTTTGTTGAGCTTTCAAATCAGGAAGTTTTGGTGAATCGCCCTGCACACCACCAGTTAATATAAGGATGCACATCACAGCTACTCCTTAATGCTTGCATAATCTTTTGTTGAGTGGCAGCTGAATTGTTGTCTGATATTGTTCAACAGGTTATTTCTGCAACAATATTTTAGGCAATGACCACAAATGAATGATTTGATATGATTCTCAGTATGCTTTTAAAAAACGTCTCGGCAAATACAATACTGTTGTGTGTTTTTCGCTTCAATCAATCTATCTTCTTACAATGATCAATCATTGAACTCTATTTCATAATATTGATCAATGAACAGATCTCTGGTGGAATTACTTGTATTCGCAAGACTGTCGTATATTATATTACTACAAACTATATAATGTTATAGCGCTACTGTTTGGCTGTGTCTACCTTTATAGTTTTCCGGTAGCCTAAAGCAACTATGGAGTTGTTACACGCGTAACGCGTCACTTAGACCATTTGTTGTCACAACCACTGTACTTACAGGTAATTTTTGTGACACACATGTAATGTGCTAACGCCAGTGCTGTTACTGAAGCGTTACTAATGTCCCTAGCTGCTTGCGCTCGCGGCGTTATGGGATGAGGTAGAAATGCAAGACCTTTAGCGTATTTTGTGAAGATTTAGCTGACTCACAGGGTTACTATTTTAAATCATTTATTTCAAATTGAGTCCCTAGATGCTTTGGCAGGTGATCTTCAGTCCTTGGGACTTTGAAGGACTTCAATTGAAGGACTTCAATCTTCATTTGAATAATTTAATTGCAATTTTTATTTGGGATTTGGGACCACAACATTCAACTGCATAATCCACAGGTCATTCATCATCGATGAAGTATTGCTACTAAGTTCGTGAATAACTCATTGTTGTATCTTTGTTATTTCCAGTCAAGATGAAGTTCTCAGTCGCTGCCGCCATTCTTCTATCAGTCTTGGCACTGGCCCACGCCGACGCCAAAGCCGACGCCAAAGCTGACGCCAAGGCCGATGCCAAAGCCGAGCCGTCAGCCAAGCCATCAGCCAAACCAGCAGCCAAGGCAGCGCCTAAGGCCGCTGCCAAAGCCGAAGCCAAAGCCACCGCCGATGCCAAGTCCGACTACTTCCCAACCGCCGCGTTGCACTTCGGAGGGGGCGGCGTTCCCCTCATTCCTGGGGGAGGATACGGAGGACACGGGGGGCTTGGGGGCCTGGGAGGATTTGGGGGAAAAGGAGGGGAGCATTACTTGCCCGTGGCCCCCGCTGTGCACCCAGTGCCGTGCTACGATGACGCTAAGGTCATCTACTCCACCATCGTCGAACAGGTAACATGTTGTACAATTTAATGTTTTCGGTACTGCAGTATGCGTACTCCAGTACCTGCATGTTGTACTACACTGTGTGTAGTGTACTTGTATTGGATAGTGTGCAGACATTATATAAATATATATTTTGAAATAAGCCCATGGTGACATATGAATATTAAGAATTTCGAACTTACCTCAACCTCTAATGCATAATTAGTCGAATATTGCAGTGCAGGAGCTAATAGTGCAAGAGCATATATTTAAGTAATTCTCGAACATCGGAATTATCGGGATGTTTCAATTGATATTAAAGTTGAATTTTAGATACATGAGTTAAATAAATTTTCGCTCCCAGGTTCCCCTCTATGAAAAAGTATATGAGACTCAAGTGATTCCCACGACGTTGTACAAGACGATCTACAACACCGAGTACGTGTCCAAGTACATCACCGAGTTCGTGCCTGAGTACATCACTAAAGCTGTACCAGTCCCTGAACTGACGTACATTACCAAGTACAACACTGTGTACAAGACTGAATATCAACCTCAGTACATCACCCAGACCGAATACGTCCCTAAGTACATCACCGAAACGCAGTACGAACCAGTGTACAAAACTCAGGTGAACTACCAGACCTTGTACAGTACCATCTACCAGCCGCAGTACGTCACCAAGACCAACTTCAGAACCAAGATTACCTACCAGACCGAGTATGTTCCTGAGTACGTCTCGGTAACGGAGACCCAAGTGGCTTACAAGACCGTGTGCCCGAAACCTGCTTATGGTTACAAGCCGCAGTACAATGCCTACGGTTAAACGGATTCAAGAAATTTCGTTTCATTGCGTGTGATATTATAAGCAATTAATGTTGAAATTTGGTTCAAACTGGAAAACTTTCGACGGCCGGGCATTCAGTTAAAGAAAAGTGGTACAATTAACTGAAGCGAAATTTCCCAAAAATTTCAAAGTATCTAGAAATTGTTTTTCTTTATTCCAAAAATTTATATAAGTGAACAAATATTACAGAGTTCTAATGCACCAAGTAATAATCGAGTTTCTGAGATGTGAACAATGTTTTTGTCGAAACGAATGTATTTAATATTACGGAGCTAATAAATAGATCTAACATTCACTTGATTTCTGTCGAGTCCTTCCCAGTAATAAAATTTAAGTTACTTTCTACCATTTAAAATACTACTTCACGGAATTCAACGTGATTAATTCAAGTTTAAAAATGCATTACTGGCCAGATGTGAATAGAACGGAATATCCGTAACCCACTTTCGGCTGCATGAAATACGGATGACGCGTTTCTGGGTTGAAATTTTTATATTCTCTTTAACGTCCGCATTTTTGAGCGCTGTATAAGGAAGAGAAATGACGGAATTTAAATATTTAGCAGGCTGAAAGTGCCGACACCTCAATTGCAGTGCTCGCCTTTAGTCCACTTAGTGATTATTCTGAATCCAGTTCCGCAGTTCCTTTCTCGCAGTTCATGACGATAACACTTTTTCTCTCTATTGTTTCCTCATCTGCGGAAACGAGGTCGCCGTATCTCCACGAAGTGATATTCAACCTCGGATAATTGGTCACCTCATGGCAGAAAGAGAGTGTAAGGATCACTCTTGTGTAATTGAACGCAAAGAAATGAATATACTCAGTCTAAATATTATATAAATTAGGTAATATATACATATAAGCGTTACGATATCATTATTTCTGTTAGCTGTGTCACCCAAAAAATAATAAAACAATTGATCCGCGCTGGGAATGCTTGTCGTTAAATTTTACATTAAATTCTCGTCTGATACAAAAAATCCTCGTCTGCAATTTCATTTTCAGAAACTTCAATGAAGTCAAACTCATAATTCTTCATGCGGTTACTGTTCCTCATTACAGTTGCTCACTGACTCATCACTTAATAACTGGAGATGACTAAACCGTATGACTATTCAACTTTTAATTGTTATTATACGAATAAAAGCATAGGAGCATTTACCAGGTGTTAACTCGAATACTAAATACTAATTTTTTCATAAAGTAATGTTTTTCATGATGACGAAGCAGCTCAAATTGAATGTTTAGGAGCATCAAAGTCATAGAATAATCTTTACTTACAAACCCGTCATGGCAATGATAAACTCAGTCCTAAATCACGAACAAAACAATAAATTCGTCTCCTTCTTTCAGGCACTAAAAAATTATCCATCGCACGAATTATATCAATTCTACATTCTATTACGATTGAAATAATTAATATTAATATTAATAATATACCAATAGTTTATATACAAGATATTCTTCATCCGGAAAGATCCACAAGTACTTAGCGCGTCCAGAGATTATGCTGGACTTCATGCCGTGCCGGACGAAATACGCTGAAGTCAAAGCAAAAAACACCAACAACCATCTAGTCTCAGTCTCGAAAATACCTGTCCGATAATGCCAAAAAAAAACGTTAAATACCTCACTGCTGAGATAGTGCACATTAGTTACGTCGATCACAGCTGACTGCAGCAACAGCAACATCAAGATTGCAGAAATTGTTGAGAATTCAAATGAGCACCCGATAGAATTTTACTGCACCTTATAGCAAATGGAAATGCATTGAAAAATTAAGCATCAATTTAAAAAATCAGGCACAGATACGTCTACATAAATAGCGGTTTCAGCGTTTATTAGGCTTTGGGCCTGCCACTGATTCTTAACATCGTAGAAAATTCACAGCTTGTTGCGGTCTCGAACTTACAACAAGCTGCCCTAATTTTGCTTAGCTGAAATGGCCTGGCTCCTCGCGATTCTGACACACATATCCGCCGATATTGCACAGAGCTGTGATCAAACCAGCACTTCTCTGCTCTAATTCTTGTACTCTGAACTGTTGCCACTGGACCATCCTTCGTAGCAAACTAAAATCAATGGTATCTAGGTTTGGATCATCAAACGATCCATGTAGTTTAATGCTGACGCGCAGCGTTATTATTAACGCAGTGTCAAGATCAGTGTAGAAGGACTTCAGTAACGAGTCATGAAAACGACGACAACGGGACTTGGGCATTTTCGTACATCAGTTCAGTGGCCTTCGAGAAGATGTGTGTTCCCCTGAGTCATTTGATGTCGATAAGAAACTTCACAAAATGACTGTATCAACCTAATCATGAATGAAATCATGCACGATTTTTGAGGTGATATCCTTTTATATGAAACACATAGAAAAGTTTTACTTTTCCAACAACAATGATATTCAAGCGAAACTAATATCAACCATAACATAATTTACAAATCGAACTTAATTAAAAAAATACAACATAACAAAAACATACAACGAATATTTGACAGCTAAAACTTAATAAAGATTTGATTCGAAGTTTGCTTCGTCTCAGATTTTCGCCTGAGCGAAAATTTCGCTTCACACCTCTCAGTTCCCCTCTCCCCGACCTCCCTTTCTTCCTTGCTACTAACAAACGAATAAGTTATGCGTGGCTGATAGCCGTTGCAAAGGCCTGACTCTGAAATGTCTTTTTCTCTGAGTCACCACGCTCCAAATCCAGACCCTAGATGCGGTGTTTAGTAACGCTTCAGACATGGATGATCTCTGCCATAGAATAATAGAGTCTCGTTTCTTGTAACCGGCTGGCGCCTGGTTTTCGACGACGTCGGTTACTCCAGCTAGGACATGTTCATAAATAAAGGGAAACAATATGACTACTGAGCAGGCAGTTGCTGATTAATTATCTCATAGTGAATGGCCATTTTAATACGTCGAATAATGAGTACTTTGAGAAATATTTCAGTTACTCAAAGTATGATAGTGTTGAAGAATGTAGAAGCTGATCCTACTTCGAGTTTTAGAATAGAATAGAAGTGTCGGCGTTGAAGAAATAGGCCCATGGCCTGTTGCCGATTCTTGAACTTTTCGTGCCTTGATTCACAAGGGATCCGGCCTTTGGAACCCGATCTTTCCATAACTCACGATTGATTGAGATAGCTGCTGGACTTATTGCCTGGTCCGTAATTTGCTAGTAACAGACTAGATAAAGCTATGGAAAAATATATGTTCAGATTTGAAATGCCTCGCTCCTTATCGAACCCGGTGGAAGTCTAGTAGCTACTTCAAACTATCGCCAGTCATGAAAAGATCCGATCAAATGATACGAGTTTAGATCTATGAACAAGGCACGAAAAGGAAAAGAATCGGCGACAGGCCACATCAGGCCTACATTTCAGCGCCGACATCATTATGTTATGTTATGTTAACTGCTCGTTCCAGAAATCGCTTATTTTATTGATTAATTGTTGAATATTGTCGAATAAAATTTTCATTCATGCAGATGAATTCCCAGAATTTTATTAAAATGTGACTATGGAAAACCTTGAACCCAACATCCTTCTAAATGCTAGACAAACTTGACTCAGAAAAAGCAATTGCACTTTGGTGAATATAGCTTTTATGAATTCTATTCCACCACCGGAAAAGATTTTCTTCGTTTCATATCGATATCCGTTTTTTGTATAAAAGAAATTATCATTTCGTGGCCTGACTGATTTAAAATTTTGAGTTGGATAAACTTGGGAGATTCATTGGTGTCGGATTCTTCATCGTAAGCATCGGGAATAATGTGTGAATAAACTGTCATAAATACATTTTATAAGAATGCATGAATTTATGCTTCATTGCACCGAATAAAATACGGATTAAGACTCCAATACTCAGAGCTTCCTAGAACTTCATTGACTCGACCATTAAAACGTTGGAAAACGTTAAAGCTTCGGATTAAAACCGAAGCTCTATTGCTGTTCTCGCCGTCTACAATGATTCAAAATCACACGAGAAATAAGTGTAGAGAGAAAGATATTGAATATATGTTCGTTTCCTTAATGACTTCAGCCTCCATGTATAGGCCGCACATGTGGCGCTGCGTGACCTCGCACGGCGTTCACGTCGCTTGCTTACGTCAGAGTCTCGTTGTGAAGACATGAGCGGCTACAGCTTTCCTTAGAGGGGCTTAACCATTCGTAACATAAAATCTGCCATACACTCCAAAGAAACTTGAGAGGGAGCATGACGAAGCGCTTAATGCTTATTGCTCCGGAGCGTTGCGTAAGAATAGGGCCTGTTCACTTTTCGGAGTATATAATTTTACAATCTCGCGTGAATCACACATTTCACATTCATGTGTCCGCATCTTGCGCCAGGGAAAAAGGAAAAATATAGTTAGGTAAAATCGTGCTGAATTTCTAAATTCATTTGGGAGGAGTTATTAACGCGAAAAATGCATAGTAATACGTCTTGGAATTAATTTGTGGTGGCTTTGAGTCGGTTTTTATGATGGCTCTGAGAAGATTAAATACAGAGGCTTTGCACTCTTCGTAGAAAACTTTTGATAGTTAACGCATTGTGATTAGTTTATACTGATTGAAAATTTGATCAACAGAATTCGCAGCAGGAATTCATAAGATATAGTTACAAGCAAAAGTTAATGCATACGGTAATTGAAAATTAAAACCTCACAACATAAAAGGAAAATGAAAGGATAAACTAAAAATCCCTCTAGCGAAGTAAACAGGCAAATTTAATATAAACTAGACGCTCATGAATCAAGTGAGCTCAGGGTGTAGTGTTTCTCAGAGAGCACACGCCCGTGTCTCCGAGTTACTCAAGCTCAGCCTTCACTTGCAATCCCAAGAGATTAGAATGAAATGACTCTTAAAGTGTCGGACGTTTACAAGAACGCAGTCCAACACCCAAAGAGTGTTCATGGTAAAGGTCATAACTCAGAGCGCAGTTGTTTATGGTACAACACTCACAAGTAACTAAAAATTTCAAGGAAAAGTATCTTAATTTGTAATTAATTTTTTTATATTATTTGCAATGTAAGATTAAAAAATTTCAGCTTACGTCTCCGATGTGACAACATTTCTAAAATTACTTTTTAGTGCAGCTACAGCATGAGATAAATTAAGAGCTATAGAGTTATAGAACTTGAACCTAATTGAAGACATTTTTTGGTCTGAAACAAGAGAATCTAAACTATGTCTTTCATGTGCTACCAATGGTAAACGTATAATTTCGAGATCTCGCACGAATTTTAGCTAGAAAATTTTCACTCCACAAAAATGGTTGTCGCCTCACGCAATATAATCTTGTGAAGATTTTTCACTGTAGCTGCACGCCATCCACCTGATCTGCGAAGCCTGTCGTTATACTCGAACAGGCAATTTAACCGACTCTCAAATTAATTTTAATTGTAATTAAGTGTAAACCCAGTGGTTACAGGGCAGGGTGGCTCAGTGGTTACAGTTCAGAGTACCAGGGTTGGAGCAGGGAGGTGCGAGTTTGATCCCAGCTCTGTGCGCCAGTTTCTGGTCAGAATCGGCAAGGAGGCCGGGCGGTTAAGCACAGCAGAATTGTAGCAGTGAGTTGTGAGTTCGAGACCGCAACAAGCTGTGAATGTTTTGCTATGTTAAGAATCGGCGACAGGCCTACGGCCTACTAAACGCTGAAACCGTTATTTTTATTATATTTATTATTATATTAACTAAACTGAAATGTCACTATAGCTAACTATTTGTTGTTGATGTATGTACAAATTAGCGAAAATTGTGGCACGCGGTGACAACGGAACATACGAATGGAACGCGAATCAACTGACTTACGGCGGTGAACACGACTCTCAAGATAAAAATGTTAGCTAAGCACCGATCAGTTTGAAGAAATTGGATTAGTCTTCAGGCATAATCTATAGCAATCAGTCACGCCATGGTTGAGGAATGGATACGAAGTTACATTCAGCTGTTGCTCCTGATAACCGTGAGAGTTATGTAATACTTCTGCTAAGAGGAGCTAAAATATAGAAGCGATGCATCGCTTGAATGATTTTCAGAAATTGTTCAATTATTGATGAATTATTATATTTTTCTGTGATTTTAAGTGAATGATGGTATTGCGTACTGTGAAATCGAGACGGTAGAATTCAATTACGTTTAACACATTATTTTCCATGGGTATTAAATTATGAACACTATTTAGTGCTCAAGATTTTAAACATGTAAATTTTCGGTAAAGGTTACGTGAAAAAAAAAGGTTAACCTTCTTAACTTCAATTAGAAAAATAAATTAAGCCAATTACTTAACCTATACTTAATTCGGCATCACTCAACATGTCATGAAAGATTATTTCATTAATAATAATAATAAAAATAATAATAATAATGATAATAATAATAATAATAATAATAATAATAATAATAATAATAATAATAATAATAATAATAATAATAATAATAATAACAGTAATAATAACGGCGCTGTACCTGCTGCTGCCCTCAGGCGCATATTTTGCATGAAGTGATAAATAGCAAGTATTTGTTGTTTATAGGCAAATGCATTCTCAAATTATTTACAAAATACAGTAGCATAAATGATAAACTATAAGAATATCAGATAATAATAATCTTATTGCATTACTTGCGCGAGCAACTTTAGAAGTCAGTTGCTAAAATATCTTAATGAGAATAAAAGACATATATAAATGAAATTAATGTTTGATGATAAGCAGCGACGAATTCGATTTCACTTAACCAATAATAAAGCTCAAAATTGGTAAAAAAAGGATATATATATACAAGCACCGAACAAGCGCATATCATGCGTATACCATACGCGTTTCACGCGTTACTATGCTCATACAAAGAGTATTACACACGCGCACCACGCTCATACAAAGAGTATTACACACGCGCACCACGCTCATACAGGGCATTACACACGCGCATACAGCGAGCATAGACGTGCATGTCATGCGTACAGCGGCCCTCCGGACATCGCGCAGAGATTGGCGCCGTGCTTAGCTTTTATGGTCACGACGGCAGCTGCCACCAAGACCATGTCAGCTGCCACCAAGATCATGTCACCTGCCACTAAGACCATGTCAGCTGCCACTAAGACCATGTCACCTGCCACCAAGATCATGTCAGCCGCCACTAAGACCATGTCAGCTGCCACAAAGACCATGTCAGCTGCCACCAAGATCATGTCAGCTGCCTCCAAGATCATGTCAGCTGCCACAAAGACCATGTCAGCTGCCACCAAGATCATGTCAGCTGCCTCCAAGACCTTACGTAAAATATTAAGATAATAAGAAAATTTCGAGTTGATTTTAAGATTTTACAAGTTACTGAACTAGTTATTGCTCAATTCCAAGCCAGTCTTGACCATAATAAACGCATGAAGATAAGTTTCGAGGATTATTTTATATTGTATAAACGCAAGGAGCTAAACTTAAAGGTTCAATGAAGTTGCCTGAGTTTAATAAGTTTGATGCGATCACTGGATATGATCCTCAGGCTATATATAAGACCGCGAACAGTGAAGCCGCGGCTCATTTCCACAGCGGACACTAACAGCGACGGAGTGCGTAGCTCCTTCCAAGGTAGCGATGCTGTGAAGCCTCCTGCTCAAATTTACAATATTTTCGTTTTGTTATTACAATCGTTTTGTCATAGCAATTTGTTCATAAATTATCAATGAGGGTAGTTTGATATGTTAAACATTAGTTGAAATGAGTATTGGAATCTGTGTCAGTTAACGTGTTCGACATTATTTCAAACAAGAATCAAATACATTCTCGCGATGTAGCTCAATTTAATTCTCAGAAATTCCTTTTACAGTATTAATGTTTCGACTCTGATGTTGCCAACAAATATTCGAGAGTTGACTCCAAAGTGACATCAACGCGTGTTGTATAACGATCCTCTCAATACAGAATTTAGTGCTAAGGATCTGATAAAATTTAAATTTACAACAGCGACTGAAAAAATATCTTATATAAGTGAATAGTTTTAAAGCAATGAAATTCTTGAAATTTTTTCCTATTTTGGATGTGAGATTTTTGTTTGCACAAATTATATAATATTAAACAACTATTATATAATTTGTGTAATATTATATACAATTATTAAATATAATTTTTTAGTTTACTCAAATTACAAAAATTATAATATCCTTTATGCACCTACCCGCGTTTTACAAATTTCGAAGAAAAAATGTTTCTTAACAACGTTGTTTTTAAACTCCCCCATACAGATGCAGCTACTACGATCAGCGATTCTCGTGAGCTTCATTGCATCCTACATGGTTGCTGAAGTGCGTTCTGAAGCCTTCCCTCTTGCTGAAGCCACTCCTGAAGCTAAACCTGCAGCTGAAGCTCGACCGATTGCAAATCCTAACCCCAGCGCATTTCCTGAACCTAATCCTGCCGCTAATCCTGAACCCAAACCAGCTGCTGAAGCCAGACCTGCTGCTTATCCTGAACCTGATCCTGCTGCTGAAGCTAATCCCGTAGCTAATCCTGAAGCTAATCCTGCTGCTGATCCTGAACCCAAACCAGCTGCTGAAGCCAGGCCAGCTGCTAAAGCCAATCCAGTAGCTAATCCCGAACCCACCCCTGTCGCTAACCCTGAAGCCAATCCTGCTGCTGAAGCCAGCCCCAGAGCAGACCCTGAAGCAGCTGCTGAAGCTAACCCGTTCTTCCACATTAAGAACAGACGAAGGTCCAAATGTCACGGCAAGCCCCACGTTATCCAGAAATACGTCACTAAAGTTAACAAGGTGAGTGACAAGTAGGACTTCAATGGGGCTACTAGAGAGCGGACATTTTTCAAAGGTCGAAGTCCCACGAATATTCAGGAATATTCATAGAATATTATGTCTTATGAATATTCGGTCATATAAATCATTTAGCTGCGCATAAATTACAATTAAACAACTTCGAGCTCATTCCACATGAATTTGATCCTTTATCATTTGATTCGCAAGAGATTCATAACAATGAATTGCATGCAACGTTTCATGACTGGGATCATTGCCGAAATTTTTTCCTGTCTCATTTATCGATATTTTCATCAAGTGAGTTTTTGTTAATTTAGATACAATCTGTTAATTAGGGGTATTTTATATTAATTTAAATACACGCTATTTATTAGGACTATTTATATATAAACTCAATGAAATCATATTTCGTTTTTTTTCAGTACCCAGTCTACCAAACGAAGCTACTGAAGGAGTACCATCCCGTGACTGTGTACAAGACGGAGTACGCCACGGACTACATCACCAAGTACACTACGGAGTACGTACCAGAGTACGTACAGAAAAAGATTCACGATCCTCAGTACCAGCAAGTCATCGACTACGTTACGGAGTACAAAACGGAGTACACTCCTTTGTACGTCAAGAAAATCGAACACGTTCCCAAATACGTCACCGAGACTGCATACGAAACGAAATATTTTACCGACGTTATCTACAAAACTGCATTTAAGACCGAGTATACGCCGCAATACGTCACTGAGACTGTGTTTACGACGTTCTTGACGCATGATACGAAATACGTTCCAACGTACATCACCGAGCACAGAACTATTGTGCAGTACGTGACAAGCTGTCATGGCAAGCAGCCGGTGGCCGCTAAAAAAGGCTACCGTTAGTGGTAATAAAATTAAAGTTCACAAGAACGCTGTTGGAAACTAAATTCAGTCACGTATTTTGTCAGTAAAATTTATCAATAATTCGTTCACTAGGTGTGCACGTCTAGCAAAATTTCATCGAGTTTAGGATGTTATCCTTTTTAGATTTGTTCTTCCATTGTCGCCTTAACTTGATCGAAAATAAAATTGATTCAATTGTTATAAACGCTTGAGAAGTTTAGGAAATGCGAGCAGTAGAAGTTTTTATAATCGAAATTTTCTCCAACTTTACATGTTACCAACCTCCAGACCTCAAGCCTTACGGGCAAGTAGAATGCTGTCTACTAAAGATTTGACTGGTGTACAAAAGAGATTAGTTATTTAATTTCAATTTGTTTCTTGTTATGTAATTTTAATTAAGGATTCTAGCATTGTTGCAATTTTATTTTTAAACGAGCATCAGTACGAACGAGAACGAGTTTGTATATGAACTGTGTGATGCAACTTCGTAAAAACATATAAAAAAACTTAAAAACGCATTTCACTTGTCAATGAATCTGAAAAGAAATTCCGATTTTACTTGGGTTTTAAAATAGTTACAAAAATGATCTTTTTCAAGTGTTAAAACATTGATTAGGCCTTATATTGATATTATATTAAATAACTTTATAATCGACATTTTTTCATTGTAATCATCATACACTTGTTGAAAAACGTCGTGTTATCAATTTCAAATGCTACTAATTACTCCTGTGCCTGAATGGATTATCTGAAAGCTTTGGAATAAATACGACCAAATAAACGCGCATTTTATCAATCCCTCCTATGGAACGTGCACGCAGTATTCAGTGCATTACCGATACGACAAGCCTGGAATAGGAAGCCTTAGTAGTTCGTAAATTCACAAGAAATGTACACTGAGACAAAAAAAAAATGTGAGCATAATTTAGCTCAGCATTTTCAAAGAGCTCTTGCATTTCGTCTAGCATAAATTATTCATTATAAGATAGCACGATTTTCCTTATTTGTTATTACCCATTCACGAAAGTGAATGAAACAAGGTTTTAGGCACGAATAAAATGTTTAATGCGATTCTGATTAAATTGTTCCTTCATTTACGAAGCCCTAATTATTTTGATCGTAAGTAATACTTAATTAACTTATTTGCATCACAAACGCATCAGCATAGTGCAGAGTTTTAAATTTTCGATGATATTTTCAAGCTTCAACATAACCTAAAGGCTTGCCTAGAGGCGAACATTAACCGCACTTTCTATTTAGCTCGTTCCTCTCAATCAAAGCATAGCGTGCAAATACCAGAGGAGAAGTGCAGCTTCCTGGATGCCCGAGGCAAGGAAGGCAGGCATCATCTGATCTTGAACAGCTAAATTCCTTTCACTGATTAATGCAATCCCACGATGTCGTGCAGCACCAAGACGCTGAATACATGTCTGGGATGAGGAAGTTGGCAATGTGTGTTTACATAGAATTTAATTTTGATATGAACGTCTGAATGCTCGAAAAGAATATTTACGCCACTATTAGTTTCAAAGTCAGTGAATAAATATATAAATAATAAATATAAGTCAGTGCATAAATATTTATGTCTCCGGCCTATATATAATCCTTTATTTCAGTAACGGATTATTGTTCAGTTCAATTACCACGACGGTAAATTTTGACGGACGTTTCAAAACTTTCCGAGTTGCAGGCTAATGTATAAATTGTTTTTGTTATCCAATCTTTGCGTAATATAATTGAAGTTAAAGCTACACAGAAAAGGAATACAAAAAACTAAAACTTACGTAGTCACTAGTTCATTTCCTGGTTCTTGTCTGCAGTGTAGGATTAACCTCTCACTTGACCGCTACGAATTATAGTATTTTTTGTGATGAATTCATAAAGGTTACTGAACTGTTCAGACATTGCACAAAAATGTAGCAATTACATTGAATTCCCCTCTAGGCCTTTTAAAATTAAAAACTTTCCATCGCATTCGATTTTTGTCAGAGCGTTTAGATAGTACAATAATTCGAAAGACTGTCTTTGGTTTTTTGAATGCCTAATTTTCATAAATATGAAAAATGGAAATCATTCAACAGGAGAACATAAATTGGAAACGAAAACATGTATTTTTGCTAATTGTTTAAAAATTTCAGAGCAACATTTGATAGATGTACAATCCTTATCGAATATTTGTTGCTCTTCCTGTCGAAGAAGCTCACAAATATGGGCAATTTTATCATGAGAGGCTTTATCTTTCATTGTTATTGCCCACAATTTAGTGAAATTCATTTCATACTTAACATATGATCACTAAAGTTCACAGTTCACTTGGCCAGTTCCATTCCTATTATGCACATATCAAGATGTCGTTGTGAACTTGACTTCTGATACTTTTCGCGGGGAATCTTGAAACCAATCACCAATCGTCTGCACCAATGTTCCATATATTGCAACGCTCCTTACCATGTTCAAAAATAAAAATTTGAACATATATTTTTAAAATATATGCTCGAATTAATTAATAATAGTTGAGGCTGTACGTAATTTTTCTCGAAAGGTACCTACGTTGAAGCGTGTGATAGCATTTCGGATCTGTCAGCAGACTTGTCAAGATAGCTGTTAGTAAATAAGTTAGTGGCACACACCGATAAAACTAAACTGATGTTTAGTTTTACGTCTAGACCTGTTGTCGCCCCTCGGAACATCACTTTTAATGGATCAATTTTAGAATGGGTTGACGATTTTCGTTATTTAGGCTTAATCCTTGACAATAAAATGTCTTTTCAAAAAACATATTTCTTCCGTTCGCCAGGAGCTTAGCAAAGCCCACGGAGTGTTGCATGCTCTATCGAGTATCTTACCTTTCTCCTCGTTAAAAATGCTCTTCTATTCGTTGTTTTTATCTAAATTTTCTAATACCCTTGTAATATGGGGTGGAGTGGATCTCTGTACAAAAAACCGGTTATCACGTTGATGAACAGGACACTGCGGGCAATCTTTAGGGTTCGATATGTTAATTATGTACCATTGATTCGTCCTAATGAATTATATAGACAGTTAACAATCCTGAAATTCGACGACATGTACAAATTTAAGCTTTAAAATTTATGAATAGGGCACTTTTTCATGATCAGCGTCTTTTTGAAAGTTTTTTTTTTCCCGCTTCTTCCTCGTCATTTTCATGATACCAGAGGCGCTTAGTCTCAACCTTCCACCGGTCCGTTTAGAAATGGAGAAAAAAGGGTACTGTTTTTAATTGTGTAAAACATTTTAATTAACTGCCTGATGATTTCAGAATAAACTGTTCTAAATCCATTTTAAAGATAAAATTTCGTGATCATATTCTTGCTCAATATCAACTTAACTTTGTTTATCATACATTGTTTTTCTTGTGACAATTTACTTATATACTGCCTTTACTTTAGAATGTAAGATTTGTATTAATTTTCGTTGTACTTGTTGCCACTAATACGTTCATACATGTCACCTATTACGCCTGCGAAGCTTTTTATAGTTTGTATGGGCTTCTCACCTGGAAGCTTTTATTATCAAATAGCATGTTTTCTCTTTCTATTGAGTCGTGCTGTGTTGCTTCTGTATGTGAAAGAATAAAGAATTTTTGTTTTTAATCAGGGAACATGCCATATTCCTGAAATTTATATCAGAAATGTATTGATAGCTGTTTAAATAGCGGTTTCGGCGTTCATTGGCCAGTAGGCTTATGATCGATTTTTCACATCACAGAACGTTCACAGCTTGTTGCAGTCTCGAACACGTAAATCACTGTTCTAATTCTGCTGCGCTTCACTGCCTGGCCTCCGCCTATTCTGACCAGAAACTGGTACACAAAGCTGGGATCGAACCCGCAACTCACTGCTCTAATCTTGGTACTCTGAACTGTGCTGTAACCACTGGGCTACCGTGCATACTTATTGATTTTGAATCATATTGATGTAGGATAGTTTCCTTTAAACTTATATGTTACATTTAACATTATCTAAAATGTTTTGAATGTGGTTACCGGTTCTTCAATTGGAGATTTGTGCTATTAATATGCAAAATCATAAAGAAATCTCAAACAGAAGTGTATGCGCATTTGAATTGGTCATACTTCCTTGTACTAGTTTCAAAACTTTGAACAAACTGTGCATTTCTCTGTCCGCCCGCCAAAGGGTTCAACGAGTTGGATCGGATGAAAAACGAAGTTGAAAATGAGCATTGGAAGGAAATGAGACTTTGCCATAAGAATAAGACAGACAATTTGACTTTCTGACGTCGACACTTGCATGACCAGCAGGCAGGAGTGGGGGCTTTACCACTGGTCAGACAAATATCGTGTGTGTAGCATTACGTGAACACCAAGGCTTGCAGGTCTGAATAGAATTACAGCGTCTGCACCAGACGAACAGCGTGTTATTAGCGTAAGACAAAGACAAAGATATTGTCACCAGAAAAACACTTCGCGGTGTCAATGTACGGCTTTCGTGCGACCTTCTCTTTCGAGGCGGCGAGATTTCAACCTTTAACGTTGCTAAGGTGAGGGCTGAGAAGTAATGGCGATTTTCAAGAACTATACGACAATATTTCGTTCCTTGAACTCTCATAAAAGCTTTATGCCAGAATGCCAGCCAAACCCAGCTTTAAAACCAGACGAAATTTGTAAACATTGATGTTCTTGATCTTGATGACTGTTTCAAAAATAATTTCACTTGAGGCCAAAAAATAAGTCACACTTTCTTTCTCTTTCTAAATTGCTGTTCTTTTTGCAGAACTCAAATTGTGAATAGACGCACGTCAAATCCGGCTATTAAAATTCGGAACAAATTCAAACTTGGAGAAATACTGAATCATTTTTTTTTTTCATTTGTAACAATGCCTAAGGATAAAAAGTACAGTATATGCATAACTCTCGATTCATATGATGTCGATAAACATGAAAATGGTGAAGGTCATAATTTCGATCGCAAAATTGTACTGCATTGAACATATTATCAATTCTCAAAAATTATCATGTATACAATAATTAAATCATATGATTAATATTATGAGGTTGATTTTTTCAGATCATGAATCGATATCAGGAAGAAGGCATCAGAGTGATGTGAGGGTTCTTACATTATATGGGATGCTCCTTAAATTTTCTCAGAAATAACTCAAGACGAATCCCATAGGTGAAAAAAATTGGACTAAAAACAATGGTAGAATCGTTGCATCATTATAATAATCCTGAAAAAACGTGCTAAATGACTCAATTTTACGTATATTTAACTTCGATTAACATTGATTGAAGTGCCATTCTCCGGAACTACTGTACGTAATTGGATTAATTTTGAATATGAATTGATCATTCTAATGGATTCTGTGCGACAGGATACAAAAAAATCACATTTTAATTAGTTTTCCCAATCATTTTAATGCATGTCGAAACTCCGTAGAGCTGAGCGGTCCTTCCGCAGTCAAGCTGCACCAACTTCACTATACGCCTAAAACGCGAGCTATAAAGAAAGGCCGCGGTCACGCCTCGGGTTCGGTTATGGGTGCTGGAGTGCGCAGTGAGAGGCTCTTAAGCAAAAATTGCTGATGTAATTGTTAAGCTCCGAGGCTTGCTTACCTTTCTTAATCTCCGAACACCCGAGCTCCGAACAAACGTAATGCTTGGTGAAAAATCATTTAATATAAGTAAACCAAGTTTGGGACCCAGTATTATGGGAATATGCTGACGCCACATACGTACATGTTTATATAACACTTTCACGAATTATTTTTAAATGGTGAATTAGTTAGTAGTTGATGTACTACTCTACTGCACTTTAATAGAGATTAGAAGATCGTGACGAAGATTTACTTTCAAACAAATTCGTATGGACTGCACGAAAACAGGTCTGAATAATTAATTTAAATAAATGTATTTTCTAGATAATATACGAACATCTGAGCAGGAAAAATAAACACCAGAATTCGCAAAAGATTTTAATAAACAATCGGCGTTCTCACTTGGGATTAAAAATAGTCAACATCTCTAAACGACACTCTACATTGGACTCGTTTACAGTCGCACCAGTCCTACTATCAATACTTACATGAAATCAAATTAAAGTGTTTCTCAATACGATATAGCGCTTCATACACAACAAATAAGGAATTAAAATAACTAGGATTTGTGTCATTAAAGAACTTTACCTTCTTAACTTATTTTTGAAAAATTGACAGCGATTTTCAACGAGAAACGTTTGTCTCTGACCATCTTTATTGGTTTTGTTTTTATAACATAGCATATGAACTGAAAAAACTTATGAATAATTTTTCAGATGATTTACACTAGGAAGTATGAGAGACGATGTACACAAGTAACCTGCGATTTCATGTTTTCGACAGGTATTTCTGAATGAACATGTTATTAACAAAAATGCTATCAAATTGTCATTCTAGTCACGAGTAACAAACTTTGAAACATTCCTCTACATTATTGAACATTATTTAATTAATAAAGAACTTGACTTTGAATCACTTAATTATGAAGTATGGCCGTAGAGGGGCTTGGAGCAGAGAGTTTTATAATCTGTTGTGACTTTAGTTATGGTTTTGTAGGTCGGAAAATAATCCGTTGTATATTCGTAGTCGCTTTGTGTGTAAATCTCTGTCACGTACGACGGTTCATACTTGGTTTCGATGACAGTTTCGTAGATTTGTTTTGTTTTATAGACCGGAATAAACTTCTTCTCTGTCTGATACGTCGGCACGTAGTCGACTTTTGTGATATGCTGCGGCAGCAGCTTCGTCTCGTAGGCAGTTTCAGTCTTGGTTACATACTTGAGATCTTTAACTGTAGTGTACTCAGTTATGTAGTGAGGAAGTTGTTTCGTATTGTATTTAGTTACATAGTCTTTGAGGTATATTGTATGGTAATAGGTCTCGGGAATCACTTGTGTCCTGTAGACCTGCTTGTAAATCGGCACCTGTTGGAAGTTTAAAAAAATATTACTTCAAAAAGTTTACTGGTAAATAGAGTCCTTAATTGGACACATAAACCAATTGACTTACTCTGCCATCAAGAATCAAATGTAATTAATTAAAATTTGTCGATTCAAATTATTATATCGTGACTTTTGTATTCAACATTCCATTTATTGCAACTGCATAAGCTAAGGAAATTTTTTGGACTCACATCCTTGTAAACTGTGTTGTACTTGGTGATGTAGTGAGCCTTGTAGCATCCTGAACCCTGGTAATCGTTAGGTGCGAATCCTAGGTACTTGTAGCCGTGACCGTATCCGTGTGCATGCCCGAAGTCCTGATCGTATACCGGACCATAATTATTGATGCCAAGCGAGCCACTGAGGAAGTACCCCTCTAGTGATCCATCGTCGTAGCCTTCTTGACTTTTGAATCCATGTGAATCATGGTGTGGAATGTACCCGTAATCGGCTTCACTGTGGCTAAATCCACCAAAGCTAAATCCACCGTATCCAAAATCGTAATCGCCAAGTCCATGATGGCTTAATGATTTTGCCTTGGCTTGGGCATCTGGTGTGGCTTCGGCTTTTGCATCGGGTAAGGGCTTGGCTGCTGGGTTGGCGTCTGGATTAGCACCAGCTTCCCCGAGGACTTGCTCAGTCAGCGCCCACAGCACGAGGGACAAAACGGACGCCGCTCTCCTAAGTCTGGTCCGCATTTTTTCCGCGGAAACGAACACTGTAGGAAGAGAATAAATTACTTATGATTTTTGTCTTAAGAAAAAAATTTGTTAATTAGCAAAAAAAATTCTTGACATTAATATTGTGCATGGGAAATTTTTTAATTGTTAATTTAATAGCAGTGGTGCCACCCACAATTATACCAATGAAAATGTATTTTGGAGATAAAACTTATGATTATTGAATAAGTCATAGAATCTAGATTTCAGTGAAGATTACTAAGTATAAAAAACTCGGGAACCAATCATAAATTATTTGAAAGTTGCTTGAAAAAAATTATACACTGAGAGCTTTATTTTTTGACATGGAAAATGTTCAGGCTGTATTGCTCGTGCTGAAGAAGTAATAGTTTAAATTCGGAATACACGGCGACAAAAATATTCCATTCTATGGTCAACGGTAACCAATTTATCGTTGATGAATCATTTTTCTAAAGGAAATTTTTCAAATTGGAACTTAGCAGTCGTAAAAGAAGAGAAAACAAGCCTGGGTACGCAACTTGCAATGCTTGTCGTCACCACCTACAATTAGGCAATAAGGAGACAAATTACTGACGTTTTGATTATAATCGTTCAGTCGTCTAGACAATCGAGCACAATCTTGTATTCGTTTTAGTTTAGTCATTTAACGAATAGTCACCCATTCTTCACTCCTATTGAACACTTTCTTTTTCCCAAGGAAAGCAGTGCAAGTCGTGTCACTTTTACTTTGTCTTATGCAAGAAGACATTTCTTGCATTTACAGCTCACTGAATCGCGGAGCTTGATCCATGCCATTATTCCCGGACCGTCGCTCGAATGGGCACCGCGTCCGCGCAGCGAGAGCGCTACTATGCAATTATTTTAACGCATGCAGAGCAGAATCAAGAAGAAAGTTTCACTTCCGCGTTAATTGCAGACTCACCGCAGTTGCATAACTAATTTTCCAAACATTCGTTGACTGAAACTTGAAACCCTAAAATCTAATGGTGTTATTATGCGCATGGACAGTGTATATTACTCTTTACATTTTAACTTTACCTTCATCAAAGATTTTATGTTGAATCATATAAATAATAAATTTTAATCAATTTTATCAAGAAAGTATTACTATACATTTTCATTCACGAGGAATTTCTTTTCCGATGATATTTAATGCAATCGCAACGTTCACTCTCTTTACCTTCCTCCTATTTCGGAATTCCGATTTCAAGAATACGTAACGTATTAAACAGATATGAAGATAAAAGTTCAGGTCGTAAACTAAATTATTTAGTGGCTGAATTCAAATTCCATTCTCAACGCTATGGACACATCATACTAGGCATTAAATGGTGGCCAAAACAATGCCTCTTCCACAAGGGGCTGCGTACCTCACACGCGGTGCTCGCCGTAAGCCCGCCGTCGGAGAAATGAGTTAATCTGATCGCGACCTGAGCCTTTTATACTCGCGTGCGCAACCATAGCTACCGAGGCGAACAAGGGGAACTTGAATTAATTTTATTCACTTTAAGACAATTTTTTCACTCTAAAAACGTTCCATGACCACCTGACTTGAACTAAGGTGAGAATTTTTTTATTAGAAAAAAAATTTTTTCTCTGCATATATACTCGTATTTATGAGCTGAATAATTATGTTTATGAGTTATACATTGAGCTTAGTCTAAGGTTACTAGGGACATCCAGTGTAAGCATATTGTAAATTGTAATACAACAATTATAATATCCTGCGGGCCATCTATTTTTGTTAAAATGACAGAAAATGAATTTGCATGATACCTGGAATAATGCGCTTAAATATTTTTTAAGCGCAAATATTCAAGCGCAAAATATTCTTCTTAAGCGCAAAATATTCAAGTTACACCCGATCGTCTTTACGTAATCATGTAATACAAAATAATCATATTCTTCAAATTAGTCAAAAATATAAAGTATTTACTGTACAAATAGAAACAAATGTTCATGAAAACTGCATGATTAACATGCTGGCAATACGAACGTATCCTAAAAAATGAGATCACGTAATCGAACACTGGAAGCAATAGCAATTAGAAGGGAAGACCAGCCTTGAATAAGGGGAATGCAAGCCATGATGTCATCCCGCAGTGAAGACAAAATGAGAAGGTGTGGCGCTAATAATGTCTATTGCCTTCTGTATTCATCCTCTCTTCGCACATTCATTATCGATGGGAAATAAAATGTGATAAATTATTGCGTAATCTTCGTCGAATTATTTGAAGGATTTTTGCTAGTGATCGTCACGAGCCCAAATTGTTTCGGCATTGATTCCTATGAAGAAAGGCTTTAAAAAAATGCTTTAAACTTACCGCTGTAATTCTTCAATACTTCTAAAGATTTTTGCATTACGGTTGTTATGACTACATTTTTTAGAAGCACTGATTTAATCATTTTCTATTTTGATCAAGACTTTTTGCATTAAGGTTTTTAAAATCCTAAATATGTATTATATATTCGAGCCTGATATCACGTAAATTGCTATAGATTTAGTGAAGTTTTATATCATTATGCAATATCTTTAATTTTTGCTAAATACTAAACATAAATAAACACTGAGAAACCCTGGAATTTTTACGTCAAGACTGCAAGTCGTTGCTGTACAAATGAAGTCATTTAATGGCGTTCACTGTCATCTCGCAAAGCTTTGGACATCATAAAACTAGTATTTTTATGCAGAGTAACGCTTGCTCCTGACCTTTATGCCGCAAATAAAATGTCTACGGAGTTACAGTGCTCAGAATTTCCACTGTAGCTTTGTTGGCTCAGTTGTCTGTGAAGTGAAGAATAGAGACAGGGGTGCCTGAGATTTATTCTGAATCGTTTATAAATGGAAATGATTTTCAGAAAAATGTTTTTTTACATGGCGTGAAAAACGATTTTTTTTCTTACTTGTGACTTGCTGCGTTACTTTCGACAGCTGCTAATGAAATGTGTCCCCATATAATTATTATAATTTTGTACTGAGAGCGAATAGGCAGAGATAAATATTTCAATCCTGTGCTTCTTAACTGTAATATATAAATTGATTCGATGTAATTTCTCGTCAAATTGTGTACACCTCAACAATTATTGTTGTTGGTCAAATGAACCGCTGTTTTTGCCACTTGGTTCACTGTAAATTTTAGCGCCTGCAATAATTAAGACTAAAAGAAATTAAACAATTTAGATTATTTGTAACAAAACTTTATTAATGTAGCAACAAAATGTATAATATTCACAGAAACGAATGTGCGAGGAAATTTTACAAGTGTCTTAAAACGAAAATATTCATTTGCATATAATAGTGTGTTCATTTTAACTACTTCTGATCTGAGTTTCACATGTAAAATAAAATCTCTTGAACATTTAAATTAATTTAGTGTAAAATTGCCGAGCTAAATGTTTGCTTTTGATCGAACAGCTCCTACTATGTTAGCTTCTGCGCATACGCGTGTCTATCTCTTTACTTGTTATTAGAGGAAAAATGTAAGTAAAAAATGAAAATATAAAAGTAAACAAATTATCAGGGGATAAATGTAACTCTCAACTGATCAGGCTACAAGAGACCGTAATAAATATTTATAAAGAAACATTTGTTAAGTGATAGTTACATTTTAAACGTTCAAGTACGCATACGAAATAATTTTTATTATTGCATGATCATTTTCTGTTATATTGATGCATGTGCAAGATAATATGCAGCGATAATTAACGCTAAATGGAACGTTGAACGTTGCTAACAATTAGGTTTAATGACCCAAATAAATTTAATAACAGAAAATATGGCACTTATTGTTGAATAAAATATAACAATAAACAACAAACTTTCACGGAAAATATAGCGGTACGGCAACTCTAAAAGTAAACGATGCATGATGGCATCTGAATTCAATATTTAACGAATGTGACAAGAATAACTCGTTATTAATATTTGAAGAGAAAACAAAATTTGAAGAACCTTAGAAAATAAACTGAAATCACGTGATTTTTAAATATTATTACGCAGAAAACTAATTTGTTAAAATCAGAAATATGACAAATAATACATTCATTTCTTAGATTCATTCTTCTTACATTCATTTAAATGAAAAATAAAGAACAAGCAAATAAAGCAACGATAAATAAAAAAAATGCCTCAGAGCTAAAGTATTTTTGACGAAAAATAGAACAACTGTCATCAGTTAATTAATTATCCACATGTTTGAGCATCGTCAGAAAGAATATACGCCAAAAATTGTTTTCTGATATTTAATGGAACAAATCTGACAGATCTTAAAATAAACTGGCGAAGTACCAAAATTGTATCTTCAAAGCCAAATCCACATGAAATTGTTATTAATAGCGCTTGGAATTTAAGAATTAAGCGTTTTACAAATCTATGTCAATTAGTGATCAAAAATGTACTTATACACCTCAGTTTTTCAACCATGAAAAACAGCAAGAAATTCATAGAAAAAATAATTTCAGACAAATTCGTAGCACAGATTTTTCCTTTTGTCTTTAAAAATTTCTTATAGTATTAATGATATGAATTACCTTCAGTTGGATAAATTTAAAAAAGCTGTGAATGAAAAAAATTAACATTGCTTCACATATCTGATCTTCCGCAATAAAGCTGCTTTAAAAAAAACAGCCTTCATTAATGGAATGATTGTCCTACATCTAAATACTGAATCATGATATTTATTTGGGCGGATAATGTTAATAATAATCAAGAGTACTAAGGCTTCTAAGGCAATGTGCTACACAGGGAGTAGATATTGTACACGACTGGCAGGGGAGCACATTCTTGAAAGTCGGTCTCGGTTTTCAAGAATTTACTGTGGTTTTAGTTTTCAGCCGTTAAGAAAATGTTTTTCTTGACAAGGATTGAGTGCATGTACACGTTAAACGACCTAATGGCGGTAAAAAAACCGTAAAGCTACACAGTTAACGATAAAGTTAAAGTAAAATTGTGAAGTTTCCCAGTAAATATTGAAATTATGTTAGAATTGAATAATTCAAACACATTCATGGATTTGAAACAAAATTAAAATCCTCAGTTTCCAAATGGTTGCTGTTATCGAAAATTCTGAGACGTCATTTATGTACACACACTGGATATATCCATCGCAAACCACAAAATATCTTTGCAGTATGAAAAATGAACGGCGTTGAAAATGGAGTTATTTACAGCTAACAAAATATATGCGGAAGTCTAACGCTTATTCGGTCTGCGCCGCTACAAGTATAACGATGCCACTAACTAACCAGTATAACACTAACAAGAATAGCTCGTACTCCAGTAGTCCTGACAAGATCAACTTTAACCTAAGCGAAGAGCAGCAAATGTGAACATAGAACAAGTCTTGCAAATGATACAAATGATTTAATCGCAGCTTCTCTTGTAAAAGAAAATTCGTGGAAAACCTGTGATTCATTCTGCTTCACAGATTGAATTTTTAAGGAATAACTCAACAAAAAAGATATTATATGCATTGACAGAGCATAGAAATAACAATTTAAATGGAAGTAGAATTCATTAGTAACATTTATCTGCAAATTGATACACAAAAAAAGAACAGAAATAAAAATTGTTTATAAGAGAACTAAGATGTATTAAATCATAACATTAAATTCATAATTCTTGTCGTCACGTCACGATCTTCACAAGTGAACAGTCTGAACTATGTTAAAATGGACGTTCATATTAATTGATAGTTATCGATGGTTATTAAGTTCAGACCGGATGAACGAAGAAAAATGTCAGTATTAATTTAAACATCTATTTTTTCTGTACGAAAAATAATAATTCAACAATAGCCGACTTTTAGTATTTATAATAGCAAATAACAATTGAATTGTAATTATACCTAAAACAAACGCCAATAATTTGGACCGAAAATGGTTGCAAAGTAACAACAGGTGCAAGTTCCTTTACATTTCTCGCAGTTACCCATTAACGCAACGGCCAGGCTGCGTAACGTCAGGTTATCAATCTACGATGGACAAATGTGCCGGCTTAACTTTCAACTTATCACACATAACCTTGTAAACAACGCGGGGTCATTCTTATATTACCTCCTTATAGAGAAATTTAGTATATGATACACTAGAGTATGTTGGAAGGTGATGATCTAATGAGGTGATGCATCATAACCCGCGACCAGTACGGCTACCGCAGTAGCAACTGTCGCGCGTGTTCTCCTCAATCCACGGCAAGAATTTTTCGACGCGAGTGTACACGCCGGGGAAGCCTTGTCTGCCGCAGCCCTCGCCCCATGACACTAGTCCTGAACGGTAGTAAGGCATTAATTTTTTTTGTTAAATATACTAAAAAATTATTCGAAGTTGATAATCAAGAAAAGAATCCTACTAGCAGCACAGCACCAAAATTATATCGTCAAAGCTGTATCGTTCATAACATGAAACTTTTATTAATAGCGTTTTGGTATTAAAATTGAGGTTGTAGGCATTCAAATATATAATATACTGGATTTTTATCAATTGGAACTAATTTTGCTTAATAACATAAAATAGGGTTCAATAATTTTTCCTACTTATTCAATACAGTTTACAAATCAAACGGTAAATGTAAGGATCACTCACCAATGACAGTGACTTTTTTATCCTTGCCTCGTATCATGAGAGGCCCTCCACTGTCTCCCTGAAATGAAAGTTTTCGTTCATTTCTAATTATATTATAGATTGTTACTCATCATTTGGGTTTACAGTTTCTTTTACCAAAAAATCTTCACATTTGAAAACCATTGTCGAGTAATTTTATTTACAGCAGCGTTATAAATTAAGAGTAGATTTAATGAAATTCGTTTAATATAGAGAATATTATTGAAATAAATGAAAGGATAAATCGAAGGAAAGATCTTTTATGGTTGAAAAAAATAATAATAAACAAACAATAACAGAGCAAAAATTACATTAAAAAATCTTGATGCGTGTCTAAAAAACGAATCAATGAAAATTTCCTGAATCATCCATGGAAATTATAATATTGGTTAAAATTATATTTTCCATCGACTTCTCTCATTATTAGGCCTAACATTACACCTTAATAAACAATCTACGCACTTAGCCATCGGGACGAATGCCAGGGCCACCCAAAATTTGGCCCGACTGATATTAATATAAATGACTATAATTTAAATTTATCGGGCAATATTTTGAGGGAAAACATCCCCAATATAGGCGTTTACTCTCAAGTATTACTTGAAAATGTAAATTTATAGGATCAGTGAATTTTAAAATTTTGAAAACGTTTCACAAATGGAAGTATCTTCAGAACCCTTGATTTTCACCGAAAGAGGTTTCATGTTATTAACTAGTGTCGTGTCGAAGATGTTCACATGACTTCATTATCAATAGTGTAAATCTCTCATATTTTCAGAATGATTTTGTAGATGTAGAGAACGTTTAGGAAATGTAATAAGTCTCTTCAGAAACTCCAACTTTCAAAGAAATACATCCTGTGTAATTAGTTAATGCCGTGTTGGAGATGTTCACATGGCAGGATTGGTAATAGTGAAAATCTCTCGAATTTTCAAAATGAATTTTTAAATGCTGACAACGCTTGGGAAATGTAATTAGCCTCTTCCGAAACTTAATTTTTTCACAGAAATATATTCCTCGTGACAAGCGATGCGTCTATGACGCTCACATGAGCGAAGGCGATCACATGAGCATTTCCACAGAGGCGGCGATCCATCGTGGCCTGGGTCTGCTATGTCCCAAACAAGTACCAAGATTACATGGCAAGAATCGTTATAGTTAAAACCAATCGAACTTACAGATGAATTTTGAAATGTCGACAACTATTCGGAAATACAATAAGTCTCTTCAGAAACTCTAAAATTGACAGAAATATCTGCCGTGTAGGTGATGTTCAAATGACAGGAATCGTAATAGTTAAAACTTATCTAACTTACAGATGAATTTTGAAACGTCGACAACTTTTCGGAAATATAATAAGCCTCTTCGGAAACTCTAACTTCGACAGAAATATCTGCTGTGTCGGTGATGCTCACATGACAGGAATCGTAATAGTTAAATCTTATCGAACTTTAAGAATGAATTCTGAAATGTCGACAACTTTTCGGAAATATAATAAGCCTCTTCAGAAACTCTAACTTTAACAGGAATATCTGCCGCGTCGGTGATACTCACATGACAGGAGTCGGTGCCGCCCTTGGTGAAGCCTGCACACATCATGTTGTCGGAGATCTCGTGGTCGCTGTAGCGCAGCTGCCGGCATCCTGCGTTAGAAAATATCGGTACGAGGATCTCCTTCAGCAGATCTGACGGCTCCCCCTTCTCGGTCGTCCGTCCCCAGCCAGCGACCAGTCCCAACTGGCCCACGTAATCGCGTTCTATTGACAAATTAGTCCGTTAGTTCATCATTCATATTAGAAGTGAAATAAATTTTGTTTGCTGGGAGTGCATCTTTCGGATATTATACTTCTGATGATCACTTATAGTAATCAAAATCACTTTAACTATTGCAAGGTTCTCAATACGACGACTTTCTTTTCAAAGTTATTGCTTCGATTCCGCGCTGATTTACCAGCTTGACTCGCTCATTTCATTAAAAATCAAAATTTCCAAAAGGAGCAAGTTCGTATTTAGATGCGTTCAATATTAAAACAGTGAATTTAACCATAATAACTTACTTGGTAGAGGTAGACAAGCCGGCCTTGCATACCACTTGTAAGGAACTTTGTCCGATAACTTGACTAAGGCAATGTCGCTCTCGAAGTTGCTGTGGTTGAAGTTAGGATGCACAACGTAGTGCACCGCTTGGTAGGCTTTACTGCGGGTCTCGATGGGGAAGCTGCGCATGTGTTCGCCCACCATCACTTTTAGGCTCTTCACGTTGACTCTGCAAGACAGAAATAACTTATGGACTGAAGGGTGGCAAAGAAACACGTTGACTCTGCCAGACAGATATAAGTTATGGACTGAAGTGTGGTGAACACGTTGACTCTGCAAGACAGATATAAGTTTTGGACTGAAGGGTGGTGAAGAAACATGTTGACTCTGCCCGACAGATATAAGTTATGGACTGAAGTGTGGTGAAGGAACACGTTGACTCTGCAAGACAGATAAAAGTTAGGGACTGAAGTGTGGTGGAGAAACACGTTGACTCTGCCAGACAGATATAAGTTATGGACTGAAGTGTGGTAAAGGAACACGATGATTCTGCCAGACAGATAAAAATTATGGACTGAAGCGTGGTGAAGAATCACGTTGACTCTGCCAGACAGTAATAAGTTATGGACTGAAGCGTGGTGAAGAAACACGTTGACTCTGCCAGACAGTAATAAGTTATGGACTGAAATGTGGTGAAGAAACACGTTGACTCTGCCAGATAGATATAAGTTATGGACTGAAGTGTGGTGAAGAAACGCGTTGACTCTGCAAGACAGATAGAAATTCAGGCCATATGTATGTGCTGTGAAGAATTTAGTTTACTCTGCCAGAAAGGCATATATTTAGGACTGATGTGCAAGGAAAAGAAGTGTTGATTCTACCAAACAGTTTGAAGGTCAAAAATAGATTGAAGTGGACTTTGAATCTCCCAGAAAAGAAACACTGCCAGACGGATTAAACTTCTGGAATAATGAGGTGATGAGAAAGATTGACTATCAAAAAATTTAACTTTATTGCTATCGTGTGGTGAAGAAATTCATTGAATCTACCAGGCAATTTGTAATTTTAGATTAATCTGTGCAAAAGAGATACAGTAATTCACGGAAAGTAGAACATCGCGTGTATTGTATGGAGTGGAAACGAGATACCTTCACAAGATAATTCTTATCTCCGTTATATTCCACGGTAAGTTGGCAAGGTAACTGTGCGACGGTAGATAACTATTCAGGGAAATTGTTAGCAGTAGAGTTCACTCAGCTCTGGTAACACATAAATTCCACGAATGTATTGTTGTATAATATACAAATGTATCGTATAAAAATACTGCCACTTAGTATTTCGCATTTTTCAAAGATTAAATTCAGGCGAGACGGTACGGACGGTAAAGTTGTCAAACTTCGTGCATTGCGAGGAAGGAAAGATCAATAAGAGCTTTAGGTTAGTGATGATAATATAAATTTAAAATTAAAATTAGAACGTGTACCTGTTTAGAAGAAAATCCTTCTTACCCTAGTTTCTATCGCTAATTAATCTATGAAATATAATTTAAATTTTTTGTACACTGGAAGTTAGAAAACTTTTCGAGTCTGTCTGAAACAGAAGCTGTCCATGTTCATGTGATACTAAAGCGTGAATACATATCACATATTTTAAATAACTCATTTTTACGTAATTGAAATTTTCTAACTACATTCAAAGGGAAGTTTCGCTCTTCACACTGGTTTCTACGGAAAACAGGGTAATTCTCACTCTCCAGAAAGCCTTCATTAATTTACAAGACATCTGGACGACTGACCACCGAGGAGTTATTGACTGCCACAAACTCACGAAGGCCTCCGTTAAAAATTACTGTTTGTTCAGCAGCGGAAACTGGTGATTATGTACAACGGTCATTGTGACAACAGGCACGGGGAGGTGCAACTGCGGGACGTTGACTGAGTCAAACACGCACTCTCTGAGCATTAGTCTGAAGTGTAATTGAATTTATTTTCACCAAACACGGAATAATGCAGGAAATTGATTGCTATTTCGAGCGTAGTAATGATTCAAATCATTTGTTTTTATGAACAAATTGATTACGGATTTATTATGAGCAATTCCCGGACATCTGCTGCGAATGGAAAGCTGTTTCGCGCACAATAATGATTCAAAACATCTTTCATTTATCAACAAATGGATTATTAATGCACACATCAGCCAGCACAATACACATCACTGTAGAGACCTGCTGAAGAGTTCGATGATCTTTGCTCGGTCGTGAGAATCAGTTCAACTTCGCGACTCAGCAATGGCAAAGGATGCGCGCAATGAGAAGTGAGAAGTATTTGCACTTAATCGTTCAAGCTGGCTCATTATTACTCTTTTTAATAATTGTCTTCCACCCTGCATTGGCAGTTATTTTAGCGGTTCAAGGATGAGCGAAAATACTGATAGATATTTTTCGACAAGACAATTGGTAAATTCGGTAACAAGGCTATAGCCTTCCACTAATTTCAGTCATAAAGACTCCAATTATTGCTGAAGTTAATTAGGATTAGTTTATTGCATCCTTAACTGTTCAATTTCATTTATTGAAGCTCGTCAAATACCTTTGTTTCGTATGCTTTGATACATGTTTTTTTTGCAATAGCGCAGACAATTTAAATGTGTCGTGAGATTTACAATAAGCAAATGCAATAAAAGAGCATAAATGAAAATTTTCGCAAAGTGTTTAAAAGTTACTCTGTATTTGTTTTAGCTTTCAAATTACAGCACAACTACTATTTAGAACGGGAAAATGTGTTGAAAGAACCATTGCTGTTGCATTTTTTGTCTTGCTCGGATCAGAATTGGTACCTCAATCAATTAAAGAATAATTTATTGAGCTATTAACAAGGAGAAATTTTTTATTCTTCATGATGAAGCTGTACGAATTGGTTGATTGTTGATTATGCTTCGCGATTGATACCTGATTGTCAATGACATGAATATTGGCTTAGTTTGTGATGGAGCGACGTTAGAAATTTAACAACTGACTATCTCCAACGTCTTGTGTCGAGACGCTCTGCCGTTCTTACGGTCGTGACGCGTTAGCGTTACTCTACGTCCTGTTTCTCCTTTCACGTTTTCACCATAACGTCGTCGTAACGTCTTTCAGGCTAGACTTTTGATGTCGATGTTCCCTTTCATTTATGTTGTCAATCAACTTTATAATACTGAATATAATTAGAAGATTTAAGGCCTAAGCTTGCTTGTACCGTTCTACTTCCGACGAAGTTTCACCAAAGCCATAGCAACAGCTTTGATTTTAACTAGAATTAAAATGATTGTTGATGCAACAAACTTATTGATTGTTAAATTTCGAGTGAAAATACATTGTTTTCAAGCTTTCAAGTGCATAAAAAGTTGATTTGAAAGTATTTGTAGCTATAGTGATCGCTCACCCTTATAATACAGAGTGACTGTTGCATGAATGACTGCAAGTACAGTCCCGTGGATATCGGTTACCTGTTATTCATGGTCACAAACTGTCACTCACTTCATAAACGCAGAGTTTGGCAGTGAGCACTCACCCTCTGACGCAGTGTCCAGCAGTGAGCACTCACCCTCTGACGCAGTGTCCTGCAGTGAGCACTCACCCTCTGACGCAGTGTCCTGCAGTGAGCACTCACCCTCTGACGCAGTGCCCTGCAGTGAGCACATATCTGTCACTAATGAGAGTGCCACCACAGTAGTAGTGGCCTTTAAGCAGCAGTGCCACCACCCACGGGTACTCGTTGAACTCAGCGTACTCTCCGCCCACCAGCCTCTCCCGGCGACGGTTCATCAGGCCACAAGCTGCAACAAACGCAGTCATTTAATCAACGCAATTCGATGACTATAAATTTATTCATGATGGAATGGGAAATAGGGTACTGATATATAATAAAAATGAGTATATACGAATGGGAAAAACTGTGTGAACAATGAATAGCTGCTGCTAAATTCGACGTATAAAACAATGGGAGCAAAATCGGAAAGACCTTAAAACGAAATTTTGCTTGAATTCTGATCATGCTAAACTCAAAGGTTCCCAGGTACAAGAAACGCAGATCAGTCAATATGAAATCATCTCAAAAGTCAAAATGTTGCCTACCAATAAAAGACTAATAATGAATAGAAATTTATTGATAGTTGTCGCAGAAAATTTTCTATGCCTCACTGTATCCTGAAAATAGTTACAAATTTAGCCGCATTGCAGGAAATTATTTTCTGACAAAGAATACAGTTTTTAATAAAGGAAGTGTTTTTGAGCACAAGCAAATGCTGCGTAGGTGCATTCTTCAAGAATGTTACATCATGAACATCAGTGCGCACAGCTAATAACTGAATTATTGTGCTCGAATATGAAGACGCTGAGCGTTTTTCATTCGTCGTTTTTCGTCCGTGCCCAAAATTATCGTCGGACAGGCCCAAATAATGCCTCGTATGCAATATAAGAAAAATAAATCTGTGCTGTAGAAACTCTCAAGTGTGAGCTATCAAGCGCTTATGTCCCAGTGACCAATTAATGCCAAGTCTCAAATTATATAATGGAACGCCAGTCCCGTGGCATTGCGATCGAGTCGAACGCGCCGAGCGGCCTTCCGATAAGAAGGCCAATGGTGCGCTTTGGATAAATTGTTATAATTGTTTGATAAAAGGTTTGATAAATAAAGGTTTTTTTATTGGTGGGATGTGAAAGTAATTCTAAGTCAGACTTTTGCTTGGCATTTGCGTCATGAAAGAACGGTTAAGATTCACCATAATCATAACTCACGTCTGGCTTTTTTTTATCATGGACTGGACGTTGGCTTTTCTTGTTCTACCGTCAAAAATTTTCATCATAATTACCCGTAAAATTTGTACACATTTATAATAAAAGTTTTCAAAAAGATACGCCACTTTAAAACTCCGGATCACTGCTACACGTTCAAGTAGAATATTCACCCAAAATAATTCATCAACTGAACACTTTTACTTTCGTCTGATGCGAAAATTTGAGGAAAGAAAAAGTGTAGACTACCTACACTTTTACTCTCAACGTTCGAGAACTCTAAAAACAGGATTTCGTTGAAAGTAAACTTGTTTGAATCAAAATAAAGATGGACTGCGAACCGAAAGTTGCTTTCCCGGCGAACTGACCTCAGGTTTCCTTGGCACGCAAGACCTTTCATCCATAAATTTTGATGAGCATCGCGAGCGCATAGTAATGTCTAGTGTAAATCTCGAGTTATCCTAGGTTATCCCATCATAAAGGCGAGAGCCTTTTCAAAATTGTGCACAAAGGTGCAATTTGCATTCTCAGACTCTGATGGGCGAAAGTAAATGTTCTTTCTCGTGTCTCGTTAATTTTTTAATTGCTTAACACAACGTTTGTCTTTTCTGCTTCAAGGCTCTGAAATATGGTTAACGCCACTATTCTGAAAACGCACCTAATCCGTTAAACCCTAACTAAAAACAGTAAATCAGATAACCAGGAATTAAATTTTAAAAATATATCAAGCACGTCCTTAAGAAACCCGAGAAAACTCAATTCTGATACATGTACTAATTGGAGCAAGCAGGCCTGATATTCTGTAAACGCCTAAGTTGAAAACAGTCCCATACCACGTCCCATTTAAGTTTTGGGATCGAGTATTCGATCACATCTATCTCGCGGTGCGAGTATCAAATTTTCGTTATATAACAATATATATATATATAAGCCTTTCACCACCTTTCTCTACAACATTGAAAGCCGAGTTAGCCTGGGTCAGGAAGGTTTGGAAGGTATCCGGTCAAATACTTGCTGGCGAAAGTGTTATCTTCTTCAGTTTCCGGTGGCAGAGGCGGAGGATGAATAGATGAGTAAGGCAGCTGATTTGAAGTATTTATTGTAGCCCAAGACTTAAAAGACATGCCTAATTTACAACACGTGAAAGTGAAAGGCGGGATGTCCTTCTCCAGTAGATTATTAGTATGGATAGACATTTAATGATGTTTGATTAGAATAATGTGATTGAAGATAGCAGCATTTTTTAGCTCCCATTTTTCTTTGACAAACTGGTAACGTAAAAGAATTTTTGTTTTGAGCCAAATTCTGCGGATGGCAATGCAGCGTAATCTCATGAGCCGTTTGGATCAACAATGTTTTTAATGAAGAAATACGGTGCGATGTGCAGTAAACTCCTTTTATGGTTTTGTCTGTTTCTGTGAAAATGGAAACAGACACAGAAACAGGAAGACGCCAATCGGAATTAGATATAGTGGATGGCCACGTTCATACAGCAGGCCGAAGAGACTTTCATGACACACAACTATCAATACAGGCCTCTAAACGAATAGTGGATGTAAGCGTCTTTCCCGAACTTTTTACGTTCGGGATGCAAGTAGAATAAATTTCACTTAACACGTCAGAGATAATGCTTCATAAATCCACAGACAAACGACCATGTACATTAATTAACCTTCGGCCTAATGTTAACTTCGACGCGTCCGAAAGATTATAGCCGTCCTTCGTTCGCCGGCAAAATGTTCTAGACACGTCCTGCTATGGGTCTGAGGAAAGCTCATATAAGACCAGGCTTTGTGCTATGGTCGTTGCCGACCACGTCTTCCTGCCTACAAGGACCAGCTCGAGCGTGGCTGGAATATACGATACAACTTCGGGTCTGTACTTTCCTGTTGAAGGAGAAAGCTAGGGAAGAATTAGACTTGAGTCGAACGGTATTCTTACTGATAATTTCGACGGTCATTCCAGGCACATGACTCACTGTAATCCAGTGTGAATCTGAACTACGAAATGCTGTCTGATGCTTAGACCTCGTGACGAATTTGGTGTCCTTTAATTGTTCTGTAAGGTCACTGGCTTTCAGAATTTTACTCTTTCCCTATGACTATGTCGACACATTCTAAAATACTCCATTAATTCGGACGTCAAAATAAAATCAATCTGATCGTTTTCCATAATTCTAATGCAATATTGTTTAAAGTCGCAGCAAAAAAAAATACAAAATGCTAAACAACAGAGAAAGCATCTAAGCCTGACCTCGCATCGGCACCTGTTGCCATAAAATAGCTCGTCTCTATTCACAAAATTAGCGACCAAAAGAAATGAGTTCTTAGGCGGCAGGTCGCTGAGCGATGGCCGAGCGTGGCCAGAGTTACGACGACAACCTCCCTCTAGAAAGGCAGGTTCGTGGGCAACACAAGCCCTTAATATCATCACGAGATTTCTCGAAATAGATGGGCACCTCGATAAACTTTGAACAGCTAAAATGATGGCCGATGGAATGCGTTACTTAACAAAGAGTGAAAGCTGCTTGCAAAACTACGAAGTGAAGAACGAACTCATTGAAATGCAGAGGATAAGTTAGAGGCCGGGGCTGGCTTGTGAAATGACGCAAAATGAAAGTTAGGTCCGGACTTTAGAAGATAATTTTCATTACAGAAAGTCCCGAATTGCGTAATTGTTATTTATTCATGAAAAGTCTTTAGAAGAACTACTAAATTCACATGGATAATAATCTTAATGTTTCTTGAGCTTTTCAGAATTACCTGACCCTTTCCATCCTCAAGCCTCAGATGATATTATTAGTATTAGGCATCTTCCTTCGAATACGGTAACGCCCTGAAAATCTTGCAAAATTTCGAGTTTAACAACTAATTTTTTTATCGAAGAAATATTGCAATTACATGCATGATAACTGCATGGGTCCCACACTCACCATTCCAACAAAAAGGGAATTAATTTTATTAATTAAAAACAGGGAATGGTTTCATGTCAATGATCAGGAAATCAGGATGCACGAATCAACTCTAAACTTGCAGACTTCATAACAACTTTTGATCCCAATGTTGCGTCTTGACGATTGAATGTCATCAATGACGAACCCAAATCCACGGTATAAAGACTGCCCATTGCCGGATGCGTTACTATAGCCATCACAAGAACGCAATTTCTCGAGAGATGATTTTTGACACAAAATTAATGTTGTAAGCGCTTCGAGAGCACGACTAGAACGCACGAATTCTTGGTCTGATTGTTGTGAGCTCTACAACATTTTTCAAGTTAATTAATGTAATCGGACATACTTCAGCTATGAATGAGGCACATGAAACTATTTTACACGAGTAAACTCATGTTCTTACAACAAATTTTAGTAAAAGACTTATCTTTTTTTATAACATGTTTGGTATTTTGAGTGCAAGCCGGCCCAAGATATTCCTTCTAAGGAGAAAGTTTGTCATTTCCCAGACCCCAGGTTTTTGAAGCTGATTAGGAGCACTTGAAAGTGTGAAGGAGTTACCCATTAAGCTAGGCATGCACATCACAAACAATGGGACGTATCGGTCCTTGTTTGTCACGGGACAGAGGAGAAAACGCGAGTCGCTTCGCTCACACTTTAGAAGGACAAAGACCATGTTAGGCGATTTACTGTCACATTTGTGGTGCATTTGACCATGACTGTGATGTGCGTGCCTACATGCTGATGCAGGGATCATTCAGTAACATTTGCATTGCACGGGCAAAAAATAATCGGACGATCTAAACCTTACCGGGACAAGTTATAGGTGCCCTAACGCAAGATCTTGTCCGACACGTAATTGAAAGTTTTCTGGGCCTCCGGTCGCCTTACACGAGCATCAATCTGATAAAAAATTAAGTGGACATGTAATAGGATCCTGAACAGTGAACATGTTAACGTCAGGCGGTGTCCGTTCTCAGATTTAGAGTCATTACGGTAGTTGAAATGGGAAAGGCATACTGTGTTGAACCTGCTAATAAACATGCCAGGTCCATGCAGCAATCCACCAGCCATTGCGGTCATCAATAATAGAAATAATTAAGAGTAACAGGGCATGTTGGGTTCATACTTCCATCATTATGTGTACAGATCCTATTTTTCATTCGGTCAATTAAGCATTATGGTAATACAATTAAGGCTGACTTTAATTGACATAATCAATTTGAGTCGAAGATTTGGTATTAATTATGACGAGAGCAAACGGTTCGCGATGCAATGAATACAACAAAAAATTGACTAATAATATATGCCGAAGGGTTAGGTAAGACGTCTAAGTATTTTTGTGTTTATGTGTGAGTACAAACTGAATAAGATACCAAGATCAAAATATTCCTACCGACAATTCTAAATTCAAATACGAACTCTGGTTTCTTGTCGTGCATGCAACACGCGTAAATTTGCTTGCCAGCCTTCACTTTCACTGACCACTTATTGGCAAAACGATGCCTGCTGGAACTTTGTGATCGTTGCCTCGGTAGAATTATGTTTTTTTCACTTAAATGCTAAGTACGGAAGAAAAAGATACAAAAAATATAACTCAGTACTCGATCACTGCAGTGAGTGACAGAGAGCGCATTTTCTCGTCGACGAAAACATGAAGTCACGGACGAACAGACGGACGGACAGACGGACATGGCGTCATACTGAAGCTAAATTGTCGTAAATTTCGTTTTATGGAACATGAAACTGGAACAAAAAGGAGTCAGAGAAATTCTATTTTCATCGAAATAATTTGAAAATTCTCTTTGTAAAAATCTCGCGAAGTAAGTCTATACACCCATCGTCTCCAACGCGTATAAATAATTTTCCACAGAATTCCCAAATCAACGATGTGAAAATGAATTAACGATGTGAATGAATTAAATTGAATTCAACGATGTTCTAATGAGTTAAATAACCAGATAGTAACTAATTTATTGGATGGTTCAGTTCGTATGTGCGTAAATGATGTGTACATTGATACCCAATTAGGGCTCGGTGTTTCTTGCTCCTTAAGCGGGCTTTTTGGCCAACAATCAATCATATCAAAAAATATAAAAATGATTCCATAATTTTCATGCGGTCAATCAGTTTCGAGCAACCTCTATAACAGCATTCTCGTGTGGCGTAACAAGTTCGGTCACTTATATGGATTCAAAAATTAATTTTATCTTTAAATCATGAAGGCTCGGCTTAACCCCAAGCATTTTTAGCTAGGGAATCGATCGCGATTTGCTTTCACTTTCAGTTTCACTGACTGTAATGATAGAGAAAGCAACAAGTCTTCTTCATATGAGAGCATCTAGAAAAGAAACTAATCTTTTAAATAGAAGAGAGGGAACTTGGTTCTCATAAAAACCTTCACTAATCGAACATCGCCATAACATGAATCTGAAGAGTCTTCAAGATCTACAACAGATCAAACCAATTTGCGTGGCATGTAAAGATCGGTTCAGAGATTGGCTAGAGTTTTCAGACTGTCATAGAATACTACATAAATTCTACCAAAGAAACAAATGATGTTTAGGAAAGGGCCCCAACCCCTTGAATCTACGTATCATATCAGCATTATATTAATATCTAATTAGGTGCCATAGGTTACTGTATCCAGCCATCTAAGTAAATAGACTTTAAATCACTTTCGATTTTCTCTGCAGACAAGCACGCACGAAGAAGAAATCGCATACATCAGCAGGGGAGGGCCCAGTAAATAAATGTGTCCGTGCTACCTCCTGTAAAGCTGACCTCAGTGATCATATCGTTACAGATGTTAAGTTGTCTCTCGGTAATCCAACAACGATCCTATTAATGTGTCTCGAACTAACGTAAAACTCAAATATCTAAAATTTGAAGGGTAGTTTGAATTAAAAGTTAAAGAATTTTATATATTTCATTAAAAAAGGGAAGTAATTTGGTTGGTCAAATTAACTCTTCGCAGCCAAACTTATTAGGTCAGCATGCATTATTAAATAAGTATACAATGGACGATGCGGTCCCTTAGATAGTTAAGTGGTAGGTGACAGTGAAATTTCGAAGCAGTTGCTCGAGAAAATCATACAGTAATTTGTTGAAGGAAAACATTGGTAATCGTAGAAAAACGACAGACGACAGCTTGGGCGGTTCAATGAAAGGAAGCCGCAGAATTTCACACTTTCGTTGTGAAAGAAAACCCGGGACGAAGTTGTTTTCGGGTTGCGACAGTTGCAGCACGACTCGTGTCGTAAAGGTACAAGCTTTCTCCAACGTAAGAGCATGCAATTACTTTCAAGTAAAGATGAGTGAGCGGTACACACTGTCCTAACTGAAAATCTCATTGCTGTTTATATTACATAACCTTTATTGAAAGTTGGCGGGAGAGGGATTATCTCGACAGCAGATAGACAGCAATAAAGGCTGAGGTAAAAATATAAGGATCGCTTGAGAACCGGTTTCTTGAAGCTTATAATATTCTTTAACCATATGTCTGCCCAAAGAAATTACTCGACTCGCCGAATTAGTCATAAGACTAATTTATAACGAGACACTGATCATAAATAGCAAGAATTTCTGCTGGCACATTCAACTGACTGAACTTACGGCTTAGTTAACAGCGGAACTGTGAAGCTATTAGCGCAAGTATTTAAAATGAACTGCAGCAGACTCGGCAAAATGAGGGACATATTTAATTATAATTTGCAGCGACTTGATGTTGAAACCTGCTGGATTCTTTGGCCATGTGTTAGTCCTGCTCTCTACACATTCCTGAGCTGGAGGCTCTGTCCTCTGGTATGCCTGCTCGACGGAAAGGATTATGCAGCCTGTTTAATCTAAAAGGTTACAAGCATTAAACAGCAAACTAAACAGTAATAAAATTATTTTAATGAATACAAATCCATTCAGTAGTAACACTCGCACCGGTACATTTCAAGAACAGCCGCACAATGAGATATTTATTAATTATTCATCGTAGCATCGTTAAAATGTTACGTCTACAAATTGTACTCACAGCAAGCGCATCGCTTGGCTCCCTCAAGCCTGTGCCTGCCTGGTAAACGGTCGAACCTCATCGCACCCTGAGGAAAAGCAATGAACTCATTTACATACTGAAAAACCTTCACTTTCAAAATATTTTTCAGTTATACTCATTTCAAAATAATTTTTGTAATGGAAAGCCATATTTGTAGAGATAATTTCTCTCGTATTTAAATGACAGGCTCATCGATTTTAATCTAACGGGGATAACGAGTGCAAAATAGATAAATGATTTATCTTGCAAACTATATTAATGTGTTCACCTTATTTTCAAACATTCCAAAAATCAGTTGTAAGAAATACGTTTAAAATTAGCTACTCACGTGAACAAAATTTCCTAGTACTACCGCCGTGATCACCAAGAAGTACTTGGAGATCATTTTCGATACAAATTAATTTCGAAGTTTATGGCCAAGGTATGACAAGAAGGTATTCTTTTTCCGCGAGCGCGTCATTTTGTGAGCGTGAAATTAACAGCTCGAAGCTCTCTGCACCTCCTTATTGTATCTCTCAGGTGACAACATTTCTTCAAGTGGCATTTTATTACAAGCAAAGCAAATGTAATCATTCAGAACAGAAACGTTTTTTAAAAATTAATTACAGCACAGGCCAAAAGTCCACGAGGAGCGAAGAAAATACGACAATTGGAAATTATTTTTTCGAGCGGTGTGAGCGAAGATTTTCGAATCGTGAAGATTCTGGCCGAGCTAAATATAGCAGAAAACTTAATTTCCAGGATTTATTCCGATAAGATCAATATATTTTATAGTCTTATCTCTTTGTTTCAAATGACATCAGTAAATTGGCTTGCGCCAGCACTAGGCAGTGTCACAAAATTTGTATACCCTGCCGGATAGAATGAGAGTTCTTGAGTAACGTTCCTTTTATATTATCACATAACCAAGCATGGCTTATTCTGGATTCAACACATTAAACCTATATAAAATTGGCTTTGAATATAAATGTATAAATATATAGGAGTAATTTTACCAAGCGAAAATTTTTCGATGCAAATCCCAAAACTTGGGCACGGCTCAATGAACGGTACGGGTATAACAGAACTAATATTGTACGTGGTATGCCCCTTGAGATCAGAAGGAACTTTTTTATTTGTAATTAAAAGCGATTTGGTTGAGTGTTCTAATTTTAATCATTCATATTTAATTAAGCTTAAAGAAGTAATTTTAATTACTAATGGAGGTCATCGTTATATTAGACATCAGCTCAGACTATTAATTTAAAATTGACTAAAAGGAAATTATTGTATTCATCACCGATGTAACTTAGTGAGATATTTACCTCTTTGAATGAATTTAAAGCGAATATTTTCGAAAAACCCACATAATAAAAGAAGAGATTTCCGTATTGGCCGAATTCGTCACTATAAAAGAGACGGTGTTCAATATCACTTCAGAGGGGCAAGTTAAAATTGATTGTTTGTACTCATTACCATCAGTTGAATATCATATAATGAATGACTTTACTTAATACGTTGCCGTTAAATAGGACTTATAGCGCTGGTTCAGAGGTGTCACTGCGGGAAGGATCTAGAGGTGACATGCAAGTAGGTTAACCGTCCGCTGTCGCCTACGATATTGGGCCACTAGCGCTACGGTTCACGGAGGTGGACCCTACACAATTGTACCTTCTATAATATTTCGGTAAACTTTGTCGACGATTCGTGACATTAGTCATTCACATTTATTTTTTTCAATATTTTAAGAAAATATCTCATATGTTAACCCTAAAGTGGTCATGTTGATTACATATGTAATCCATGCGTACGGAAATTAACCGAAACCAAACCGACCGAAAAAGAGACCAATCTGGTCAGTTTTTACACGCGATCTTTGCAGGGTTAACTTTTGCATTGTTGAGATTATTTAGTATACCGGATTCCATTGACTAACGTCTTTGTTTCAAATTTGCGCATCAAACATTGGTGGACCAAGAATAATTTCTAGAAAGTCCCGGTCTCACTTTATTTCTTCAATCACCAAATCATTCATGGAATTAGCGTGCCATGAATTCATATTCAAATTAGAGTCATAAATACTCATGAGTCCCTCTTAAGTGCGCCATCATAACTATTTATCAAGTTATCAAGTAAAGATTTATGAACTCAAATTGGTCCTTGGTATGGCGGATGTAAATATTATCGTGGTATGCAAATAGTGAGAACTTGCGAGGTCGATGACCGTGTCAGGACTCGGTATTTATTCCATTTAATGATTGTTTATTGTTTCATATCAATCATATGTATAATTCACATAAAGCAAGAAGATTCTATAATATAACAAAACGCTGGATATATTTCCAGCGATACCAGGCTAAGCTAGATAAGTGCAAATATTAAAAACCGAAATAAGAAAACAGCTCGTTAGCACTTCTAAATCGTGAATCTAAACCTTGACAAACATAAATGCGATAATAAGTGTAGCCTCGTTTCTCTGGCAATCCATTGTAAATTTCGCTCACTTCTTTCATAAAACTCATCCATCCTGTTGAGTAGAGATACGAAGAACTGAAATCATCGTTAAACTAACGATCATTTGGAAAGTTCAGTCTCAGGAATCGTAGCGTGCAATTTATTTTTTACGCGTATATATTTGCTTTTACATACGAATTAAAAATATTAGCAGGAATCCACATGTGTCTCCTACCTTAGACTCCAAGTCTGGCCTATAAGAATACATCATAAAAAATCAAACATATGTTCAACAATTATAACGATAATTTCGCAACGTTCGATAAGAAATCATACTTTCAATTGAGGCTACGATCAGAGTCTACAACCACAAAGCACGAACAACTGTCATAACTCAGAACCAACGACGTCCCATATACGCAAGAGTTCAAGCGTCATGACTGGAGCATGGTTCGTGCGCACTCCTTATCCACCGGCGTCTCGACGCAGACTGACCCAGTGTAATAAGCGTCCGTTTAAATTCACGCTAACGCGGACCATTAGCTACGCGACCTCGACTCAAGCCAGGGAGCCTGCCTTGTAACCACATTAAATGCGCGATAGAAAGTTGTAAGAAAGTGAGCGTAGGATTAACGACCACCATTTACAATTGTATTACCAAGCGATTCCTGTAGGCTTATTGAAAAGAGAGTTTCGTAGTAGGATAGAGGTTTCGTTTAGACTGTGACGAATTTGGTAGATTTGATTCTACCTCAACTTTCTAAATTGATGAATTAATGGAAAAGGGACTTTCTCATGCACCATGAACCGACAAATCTACCGCTTGATAACAAGTTAATTTCTTATCGTGCTTACCATTGATGTTGTTTTCTCTTTTTCAATGCTCTTCGTTAAATTTATTTTCTAATCGAAATAGTAATTAAAATCATGTTATCTCAATACCACCAGCGATTACCTACAACAAATTCATCCCTGCAACGCTTCCAAAGTAATTCCTGTGTGCAAGCTATTCAATTTGCACTTTCCATTCTCAAAGCCGCTATCGATAATAGAATTAACGAGTGATCAACTCACATCATTTCAAATCCTAATAATTTATTCATGGTTTTAATAAGGCTGAAAAATATGCGTAATTTTAGCTCTCCCCCATTATAGAATCACACACCCAACAGTCGTTTAGGCAGTCCAATATCTGTTGCTTTCTCAAATCAAATTAAATTCTAAAAACTAATTTATTATATAATTCATTTTTTGCTTTCAAAAATAATTTTTACTCTCATCTACGTCTTCCATATAATCGTTCGTTTCATCACATGTGAGAGCCTGGGTCTTGTTTTCTCTCACTCATAAGAGTGGGTGCATTATATAGACGAGGTACGGTAGAGAGACAATATTTGCACATCTGAGTTGGTAAAGATAAAACTTTTAGCATAAATGAGTGTACACTTAGCAAGATTATTTGCGAGACAAATTATCGATATATTTGCTTCCGTAATTATGATGCAATTGTGATAAACATCCTCTGGCAGCTCATCATTATCATCACCTGGCAGCTCATCATTATCATCACCAGGCAGCTCATCATTATCATCACCAGGCAGCTCATCATTATCATCACCAGGCAGCTCATCATTATCATCACCAGGCAGCTCATCATTATCATCACCAGGCAGCTCATCATTATCATCTGACAGCTCATCATTATCATCACCAGGCAGCTCATCATTATTATATTGAGTGTTCGTTGTTGTGAATAACATCATTTCGTCGACATTGACACATTTTGCCTTTTACACAAAAAATATCATTTTGACACCACCTGATTTGTATCTGCATAAAACCGGACTAAAAATCTTTATTTACCGCAGGCCGGTATTTTAACGCGATCGACATAATGTACCAAAGTTCCTAAGTGCGCACCACGCAACGTAGCTTGATTTATAATGCATGTATAGGAGCACCAGAGCAATCATATAGAAGCACTCCACATTATTAATGCTCTTAAGTCGAGGCAGGTACTCGTAGCATTCATCGATCTTTCACGCACCAATTCCTTTCTGCCAGGCTCATTCATAATTCAGGTGTGAATTTAGTAATTACAAATAACAACTCCGCTCGAAGGTGATGAAGGATCACAAGAGAGGCTTCGACAGCAGCACTCGATCTCTGTAATTCGAAGTGAGAGGCGTTCATTTGAGTCGCTGGTCCAAATCATGACACTTAGTTTTGACGTTGAACTTTGCTGAAAAGCATCGCTGTTTAGTAGTGTTTTGCACTGAGCGATAATTGATGAATTTGAGAAACTATGAGATTTCGGAACAGGAAGATGCCAATCAAACGCGAATATAACCCGGTCAAGGCAATTTTGTTCCTATTAATCGCATGGCCCATTTCATGTATAAAAAGTGAAATTACATCACCAGTTTCAGCTTCACCGGAACTCGAGGAACAAAAGAGTAGGTTCATTCAAAAGTTATATTAACGGACTAAACTCAATCTTTGCACTTTCAATTTATTCATCATTTAATCTTAGCCTAAATGAAATTAATCAAAATACTCCAAATTTATCTTTAATAATATTCACTTTGCCTGAAACACAAACATGCACTCTCTTATTGTCTGTTGAATGGTAAATGTGAAAGTATGATTTGCAGACGTAGCAGTACTCAGCGGAGGAACGGACTTGTCAATAGATAGCTTCCTGAAGATGCGCGGTACTCTGCCCTCCCTGACTGCCTTCACGTTTTGCTTTCGAGGTCGAATCTTTCAGTACCGAGCGTCTCAAAACACAGTCTTGTCCTACGCTGTTCCACAATCCGACAACGAACTTTCTGTGTGTGAGTATACATTGCAGAATTTATATCAATCTGGCTTCTCAATTTAAATATTATTTTGAAAACAACACGTAATATGTGGAAAATATTTCTTTACCAATTAAAAACAATTTCAGAGCTTTCATTTTTTTACAATACAATTTGATGACAAGTTTTGTTCTTGTTTCTTGCAGCTTTTCAAGAGCCTCATGATTTTTTCCAAGTCGCATGCTGTGGATCAAACGTTCTGCTCCGTTTCAACTACAGCCTGGAAACACTCGAATGGACGTCGGTTTGCCTAGCTATGGATTTCCAAGCAAATGAACTCTCGATTATAGGTACTAAATTGATAATAGTTGAAGAGACAATCGTAAATTCTTCTCTGATTTTTCGAGAAGAAGGAATCGTTGGAGGCGGGGTGCTAGTTATCGGTCAGGATCAAGATGTCGTCGGAGGAAGTTTCAATCCTCTGCAGAGTTGGTGCGGAGAATTGGCAGATCTTCTCTTTTTGAACTGCACCATCGATATTGATGAAATGGTCTCCTACGTTGGTGGCCACAACATTAAAAACCACCGAGAAAAATGCAATCCGATATTTACAAATTTTTCCGCCTTTGATAAGATTGGAGTCGAAATGAGAAGTGTCGAGTCAAGTGCTCTAACGCGAACAACACTTCCATACTTTTTCATTTTTCCAGAAGATAGGAAATTCGATGACGCAGCGAGCCACTGTAAGTTCCTGGGAGGAAGAATTGTGGCGCCAAGAACAAAAGATGCCGTATCACGACTTGCGGATCTTATAAGTGAAGCTGAAAACTATTGTGCGAAAACTGATTCGAGTCAACTCTTCAACGATGTCATATGGCTAGGTTTTCGTGGAGACTTCTTAGAACAAAAATGGAAACATTACCTCACACATGAACACGTGGGAGATGAAAACTTTGTAGCTGGAGAGTATAGTCGCATCTTGGAAAAAAGGAAGTGCATCTCATTTTACGGCTGCAGAAATAGGGTGCCTGAAAGATTTGCAAAATGGAACCCAATCATGTGTAATTCGCTTCGCAAGGTCGCTTGTGAGTTTGACACTATGCCCAGCTATATGCTTTGGGGTTTGCCTCAAGAATCTCCTGTAGACTATCGCTTTTCCCTCGACGATCGTGATCCACGTCAGTTCTTGGGGAAGTATAAGTCAATAATAAAAACATTTAACTCTAAAGGAGTCATCAAATGGGGAATATTTTCTTCCGGAAACATCACCGCTCCCTTGTGGATAAAAATAGGCGATTCTGAAGAATATCCTACGGGATACCACGCGTGGACTCAGGTGGTTGAGTCGCATGCGCCACTGAATTTAACTCTTCTTTTGACGATTTGTACTGATGATGATTTCCCTTGCTCTGATGGTGAGTGTACTCCCTTGACTAACGTATGTGATGCTAAGGAAGACTGCCCCGGAGGCAACGATGAAGAAAACTGTGCGATTGTCCCTTTTGGAGGACGATCCAAACCAAGACTGGCACCGCCTGCTGGGCCTTCATCAGAATATCTGGACATCGAATTGCAGATTAACGTTCTTCGAATTGTAACCGTTGATCTCACTAACTTTGCCTTGGTTTTAGGTGTTCAAATTATTTTGGAATGGCCAGATAGTCGTTTGACCTACAGCCATTTGAAAAAGAATGACGGGAGGATGAACCAAATCCTTGCAGAAAACACCTTGTGGACTCCATCCTTCACGTGGTATGGGAATAATTTTTCGCGTTGTGACAGCGTGATGAGCGAAGAACAGATTTTCGTTAAGAGATTAACCGATGCTATGCCTAGAAAGCTCAGCTCTTCAAATCGAAGTAAGTGGTACTACAATAGGTTAAAAAACAATGGCAATTGCTTCTATAACTTATGCTCAAATTATTATTTAATTGAACACTTCTTATATAAAATAATGATAGGCCCTAATACAACTTTTGAAGAAAAGAATAGATATGTTAAGAACATTTTTTATCTCTCTAGTGTTTGTGGAGATTTGTAATTGTATTTTATGTCATCTGACAAAGTTTTAACGCATGGGAGAAAATTCTAAAAAAGTTTAACCGATCCAGGAGAACTTTTTGAAGGCGCAAAGAACCCACTAGTGCTACGCTGGCAAGCAACCCTCTCCAGCACATGCATCTTCAGCCTTACTTACTTTCCTTTCGACCTGCAGTACTGCTCCGTGGTAAATTGTTTATTTATCCAGCAAATAATTTAAATTTTTATATGAGATTCGAAAATCTGGTACATGGCATCTATCCCCTGCCTGTTGCTTCTAACTAATTTTCAATGTACTATTAGCCTTCCGACCTGCGGTACGATTCATAGCTTATGATCTGTTTACATAGGCATCTCATTTAAGTTTTGTGAGCGCTTTTATCCTTGTATCCCGGATGCCATTATATTTTTCTTGATACTACGTGTATAGGCACATTCAATGACAAGTTCATCACCCTAAATGCCATCGTAGCTAAATTTTGTGTGCAATGCGCACAGTGCCCTACAATCAATCCTGACCACGGGAGGGCGTTAGTCTGATGAGATGCTGGATGTCAACTATATTGTCATTTATCAATGACCTGATCCTAATTTACTTGAATGTCTTTGCTCCAGCATTAAAATCAAAGTTCAGAATAAAAAGAAAAGAAAAATTTTCTGCGAGTAGAAGGAAGGCTAGTCCTAATATAAACTATTTCTTCATATAAAATATACTTGATAGGTCTATCTCATCCCCAGCGATACAGGGTTAATCTTTTATAGTAATGAATATTTAACGTCGACTAGATTTTTCTTGTCCATCTGAAATTACGCTTATAATGACATTATATCATCCTTTTTAAATGTCTCTTCAGCGAGATCTAATCTGAATTTGAATATACATAATGGCTTCCAAAATTTATGTATCCACATGGAAGCGAACATTTTTCGTTCAAATGATTTAATAGTAAATATTTTTCTAGTGTTAATCGCTTTTAAGCGTGAATGTTTTATTGTTTAATCAATGCGTACTTACCAGTATTTTATCTTGATGGACACATCGCCTCTGGTTCGGCTCGTGGCGAGCCACAAACTCATTAATTTTGACGGCGATCGAAGACTGCTCAACTACTGCGTTGCTAACATCAGTGCAGTTATTCTGTCAGATCAGGTGAGTTGACTATATAAATATAAACAAATACATTTGAACTCAAGATTGGTGGTCTAGGTTCTTTGAAATCCCCAAGCACTGGATAAAGCCAACTCGATTTACCGTATCTCGTTCAAATTTTGATGTCGAGGGGCGATAGAGACCTCAAGGTAGTAGAATTCGCTCAATTCGGGACCGTTTCCACTAGATGAGCTAAGCAGAACCGTCAGGAGTTCCGTACAAGTGCGTGGCTAAGGTGAGACGAGCTGCAAGCCACAGATGTGCACGGTGCCAGGACAAAACACCGTATTGACTTCTTGATTTTCTTCAGCACCAGCCTACAATGGGCATAGTAGCAGAACATAGTCTGAAGCTGTAAAACTAAGGAGGAGCCAGCTGGTCATTCGTTCTTATTCTGAAGATGAATAGTTAGAGGAAATGTGAACGAATTGACCAGTACTAATTTAGATCGAATTGACAATTAGAAAAATCGTGAGAACACACTGATGCAACAACATAATATTGGGCAAATAATATCGATTTGTTCTATTGATATGTATTTCTTATTGTTTTTTTTATTTACTTGTGTGCAAATTGAACACATTTTATGCCTCGATGGAGCAACATAAAATTTTACGATCCAAACTGGACTGTCTTCCGATGAATGCACGGAAGTACATTGAATTTACTCATGCTGTGTGAACAGGATCGGCCTACCGCACGAGTCGACCTAGTGCTGAAAAATCGCTCCCTGTACTACCTCAGCAATACCTACATTCCATCGATAATTCTACTCGTTATTGGGTAAATTTAAAATGCGTATATAATTGTTCATTAGCGAAGCAAATTCTAGCTAGATAAAAATTGTTAAGCACGAGTCATAATTTTCATGGCAATAGCCTTGTTCGGCAGCGGACAAGATTGTCCTATCAAGAGTGTTTAATACGAGTCATAGTTTTTTGAGCCCTGCATTATTCGGCAAAGATCATACACGTTTCAATCAGAAATTGTTCAACACGTGTCATAGTCTTTGTAACCCTTGCATTATACATTTAGAGTCAAATAATTTTCAGTATGTCCGTATCACCACCAGCTACTTGACTCTATTCTTCCCGATCGACGACTTCCCGACCCGAGCTATGGTCACCCTCACTTCGCTGCTCGTGGAGACTGCGTTCTTCAGTCAAGTGGGTGTTGATGATGTATTCCAACAACCCATCGTTATCGAGTGCATTGATCATTATATGTCTTCTTCAAAAATATTATGAAAAACGAACGTACTCAATTGTCGCGGAATATTGATAGGAAAATTAATTGTCAGAAAACTATAGATATTTTATCACCTCTCTTCACGCGTAAATGCGTTGAGTTTGTTTAATTGAAAGTGAATATAGAGACAAATTCAAGAAAGTAGTAATTAATAATGTGTTGTTGGCATCAGCTGGTATACGTTTTAAAAATTTTGTCAACGTAATCCAATATTAACTGGATTAAATTTCCAATATTAAGTGGATTAAATTTTATTCTACGTAATAATGGTAGTTTTTACGACAACTTCCTTTCCCATCGTCTATGAAAACTTGGAAGAGTAGGTGAGTGATTCGGTGCCCCGAACGAGCGAAGTGAAGCATATCGACGTGTGGTGCCTGGGCTGCATATGCTTCTTGTTCTTGGTGTTCCTCGCGCTCACGCTCATCAACACGCTGCTGCTGCGCGTCACGCACCCACAGGTGACTTTCTTGAAATAGCACGATCTTTAAATTTGAAATATCATAGACAAGTCAAATTAAGTCGACAGAGATTTTCCTCTCCTGTTTGCTACTTGCTAAGTAAAGATATTCATAGGTGACTTCCTTGAAATAGCACGATCTTTAAATCTGAAATATCATAGACAAGTCAAATCAAGTCGACAGAGATTTTCCTCTCCTGTTTGCTACTTGCTAAGTAAAGATTTTCTCTATAATATAAGCTATATAATTTCATAGGTGACTTCCTTGAAATAGCACGATCTTTAAATCTGAAATATCATAGACAAGTCAAATCAAGTCGACAGAAAATTTTTTCTCCTGTTTCCTACTTGCCAAGCGAAGATATTCATAGGTGACTTCCATACCTTTAACCCTGACTGTTCTTCTTCCAGAATAGGCAAAATAGACTCTGAAATAATAAAATTCTGTAGAACATTGATTTTATGAATATTGATTTTCTTTAAGTTACTAAGACTGACTGCATTAAACGGATCGCGATACAATATTATTCATTGAACAAGATAACTATCAGATAACGTATCAGTAAATGTAACTAGAATGCTCAAGTTATTGCTAAACAAACTTGATTTTTAATTTATGACGGTAATTAAAAATGTGTTCTAAGTTAAATTTATTCAGTTTTCAAACCGAGTGAACAAGGGAAATGTGATTTTATGACTTGCTGATGGGTGTGGTATGAAGTTAACACCAAACATTATTTTCGATAAAACTAAGATGAGAAAAATACGCGTAATCCATTGTTAAGCAGCTGAATTATCCTCTAAATTGCAGGGAACAAATTTGATTGAAAGTAAATTAATTCCAGTGAATGATAGTGTTTCATTTTTGGCAACTTTTGCATTGTTTATGCAGGCTCTTCGATCAACAAGTAGACATCGTGTGATGCCATTGCCTCGTACTCAGCCTGATTCGGAAGTTACCACGACTCGACAACAATTATCAAAGATAACAGAAGTTAAGAGCGTCAACGAAATTTTCTTGGGCCCAACACCGACATCGGACAATCCAGACAAATTCGCCTCCCGGTGCCTTCCTCTACCTGGTCCGCAAGATTCATCTGCTTTAGTAGCTCGACGTCTGAATTTTTGGAGCATCATTCTATTCCCACTTTTCTTCTGTGCATTTGTTCTGTGGTATTCATACCCAATTATCTCAACAGGCAGAAATTCTCTCTGCTGAACTCCTCAAGACTTTTTATTATTATTAAAGCAGCCCCGGCAACTATCGCCCTGTCAGTCTGACAAGTGTTGTTTGTAAGCTAATGGAATCTGTTGTGAGGGATAGGATTATCGATCACTTGACTGCTCACCATCTCATATCAGATTGTCAACATGGTTTTATTGCCGGTAGATCCTGCACCACTAACTTATTATCTACGTTGAACGTGGAACAGCCTCCCCGATGTCATCGTTGGCGCTCCAAGTATGAACGCGTTCAAGAACAGACTAGATAAAGCTATGGAAAATATATGTTCAGATTTGAAATGCCTATCACCATATCGAACCCGGTGGAAGTCGAGTAGCTATTTCAAACTTTCGTCAGTCATGAAATATTACGGTTAAATGACACGATTTCGAACTTCTGTGAACAAGGCACGAAAAGGAAAAGAATCGGCGACAGGCCACATCAGGCCTACACTGCAGATCACTATGTTACGTTATGTTAAGACTTTTAAAATCTTTCCAATGTCCAGTGATTCGAAAACTAATGTGAGGCAGAGGGATGGATGATGGAGAGCGACAAAGGGGAGGAAATATTCAATTTCGTGTCAGCAAGTTTTTCTTGGTCAGACTCTGATCAGCCCAGATTCTGAGATGAAATTGCTCTTATTCTGCACTATAGACAATAATATTTGCTTTCCCGGAGTATTCCGTCTGGCGTTCTTTCTATACACGCTAAGTTAATAGTTTTAGTCTCGTGAGAAGTAGAGCTCTCTGTGGGCGGAAGCACCATGTCTGTAAACGCACTGAGCACTTTAATAAGAGACAACTTGTGAGCAGCTGATCGTCGGTTGGATTTGCAGTACTTCAGTGTAAAAGGAGTATGTCAGTTTGACGATCGAAGGTGGTCTTTTATATGTACGCATCTCTTGTACTATACTGTACCCTCAACCCAGTGTTAAGAAAAGTGTATTAACGACCGCGTCTTTCCTTTTCCCTCACAATAGTCGAAGAATTATTTCGTCTGGTGAATATATAGAATGTATAGAATGAATGTATAGAATGTATATAACCAGGAGTGACACGAATATAAAGTTAATTGTAAGTTACCAGCAATAATAGCAGCATTTTATTCATACCGCTATCAATCAGCATTTTATTCATACCGCTAATATAGTTGTAGAGTTAAGTTTAAACCCGCCTTGAGGGCACTCGTGTTATGGACACGTGGTTCTATTGGAATAAAGACGACTGGTTTCATATTATTCTCGTAGGTATATCATGCGTTTCTCTCCTCTTTTTCAAAGATCATCATCTACAGATCACAACAGGATATTGGTCTAATTAAAACGTATTATATAGAATCCTGCGCGTGTAGCACTATACCAACCATCTCTGTATCATGAACGTTTATTACACGGGTTGCTGCTACTTCCGTGCCGAATGCACATGAACAATCTAAAATTATTTTCAAATGTAGATTGTTTGCGAATATTATGCGGAGCAAGTTCAAATTAGTAAATTTTTAATAATAAATTATTAATTCAGGTAAGTAGATAGCCATGGCTGAATTTCTACGTTCTGCAGCGTAGGATACAGTGCAAAAATTATAACCCAAATAAAATTTTTCAAGTTCAGATGGACATTGCTTACAGCGGGATATTGAGTTCACTGTGCGATGTCAGGGAAATTAACTTCATCTGCAGCTGATTGCTGCCTCTTGATCTACTGAGATTAAACTTCAGTTTTTTATTCAAATTACGAGGGAGCTACAACAATTTTCTTATCACCTCAGAGTTTTATGATGTTATTATTTATTAGTTATGACTTATTTTATAATATTTATTAATATTGGAACGGTTTGTTGTTTCAACAAAGCTGATAATCAATTAGTAAATAATTTTTGGCCAATAATGGACATTTGGCTTGAAAAGTCACGGGGTAAGAGTAGAGAATAAACAAAAAAAGTCCAGGTATCAGTGGCGTAGCCATTTCGCTGTTTCCACTCACAAAGTTTTTGTTGTTTTCGAACAAAACCATTAAAGCAGGATTACAGTGAATTTTTAACTGATCACATAACATATGATGATTTTTATTGCAGACGCAATCAAAACTGAATTAGATTAGAATTAGAAAAAAAACTGAATTAATAGCTAATATTTTATATTTGACTTAATATTTATAGGATTCATTCTAATTAATACGAATGGTTTTTTGTCCATTTACAAATGTTCGTAACTCTTGAAGTCGTGAATGTCAATATGAAAGCTTGACTGCCCGTTTGCTCAAATATTGCGGCACATATTGCCATAACAGGAGCCGGCTCGTGCAAAGCAGCGTGCATTCTCGGTGACAATTCTATTATTTAATCAGCCTTTATCTAATAAATTATTGAATGCTATGATGTTGTAGAAGAATAAATACGTAAATTACACTGATAAAGCATAGTTACTTTCTTTGGATATTCATTCTTTCAAGTCAAATTTGCTAATTGCTAGCGACTTGTCGCCGACGTTCGACGTATTACAAGTAGACCTAATCATACCTATCAATATTCAAAATGCCAGTCCAAGCACTACAGATTTTACGACCACTTTCTATTTTCGGTGTGTATAAATGTTTTCATGCTAGGGTGTAGCCTGCAACTGGTAGGCTAGTATGTAACTATTTTTAAGAAAAGGAATCGCTCATTAAATGTCTACTTTCTTTGATTCAACTTTTTGGTTGCTACCTTTACCTATACCTAGATTTAGTTTTTAATCAATGCTGCTGCAATTACCTAGGACTTCATATTTTCTGATGGTAATGAATATGATCAATGATCATTTTGTTGAATTCCTATGGCCATAAGGCATGAAGCTGAGAGACTGAATTTTTTGAGATCCATTGTAATTCATTGTTGGGATCACTATTCACTAATCCATCATTTTGAGATCTATTATCAATTTATCCTAGACCCTAGTAGCTAATAGAATAGACTAACAGACCAAACAAAGTGACATTAGCTACTACTAAACTATTTGTATCATGGATACTTGCTATGAGTGGGCCAGAGTGGCTAATGGCTATCCAGCATTATCATACATAGCTATAAATATTGAACTAAATTTGAATCTATGTTAGGAAATCAAAACTATTAAACATTAGAGAATTAGAATCAAACTGGTTTCTGCTGATTGCTTGTCAATGTCTCAATGACTCATCATCATGATGAAAAGGGAAAATTGGGCACAGCCTCACAGGTGGCTTAACTGTGAAATTGTGAATCATCGACACTGCCAAAAACGCCCATCGGCCATCATTTTATCATTCCCATCATCCCATCATGCATCATCCCATGAATCTGGCCAATTTTACCAGTCCCCATAGTCTTTTCTTTTCCCAATTTGCTCAGACACTAGTCTGGAAAAGTCCTATTTTTGTCTGAAATATCGCAGCTCTAATATCATATAATTTCAGTAGGTATGAAATCTCGCGGCTCGAATGTCATAAATTTTTGTTTGATTTACGGCTCGGTGAAATAGAATCATGGCTCGTAGAAATGGAATCACGGCTGGCAAATCCATAAAACCACGGCTCGAAAAATTCAGTCGCGGCTCGCCAAGTAGATATATTCCATACTAGCTCAGACATTGGTGATAAATAAGAAAAATGGTCTTATTTCTCCAGTAATTTTGTAAAATCACCTCAGCCTGCATAGTGGCAAACCACAGATTTTTTAGAATCGGTTCATTTTCAATTTTCTCATTTACCCAAGATTTAAATCAATTTCTTATGTATGATACTGCTGGTATCCAGGATTCTTTACTGGTCTACTTATAGGACTCACAAATGAACTTGAGGGAGAGTCTAAAAAACTCTCTGCTTTGCCTCTATAATCACCTGTGACCTGTAAAAGGATAGTTTCTGCCTGCATCACTACCATTTTAGGAACTTTCTGCTCAAGATTTCTAAATTGTAATATGACACACAAGTTGAATTTTGTAGATGAGACAGTATTTGTACATTTTAATTTTGTTAGGCAAAACATTTTTATGCTTTATTCCATACCTTTGTAAACCTGTTAAGATTAATTTAATTTTACATTTGAGTTCTTACAGCTGTAAGCTGGCATCTGCCAGCTGGTATTCCTAATTATAACTTCAAGACTTGAGTTTTCAACTTCCCATGGATTTCCCAGCCAATTTGTTAGATCAGTTTTCTTAAGTTGCCAAGTTAAGTTGCACAAGTTTTCTTAAGTTGCCAGTAATAATGATTGTTTGATTTTTTCATAGGTGATTTTTAAAATTGTATGTAAAATAGGCTGTAAAAATTCATTAAATCAATTAGGAAAAAGGCATAAAAACTGGTAAAATTGGCCAAATGAACATGCATTTTTGTCTAATTCACTGGCAGCTTTTGCCAAATTTTTGAATTGGGAAGCGACATTATGCATGATTTGCTTAGTTTTACTGCTGATCCTAACTTGCTAACTGCAGTTTGCAAGGCCTGTTTTAGTGCTTTTCAGCTTTTCATATGTAGGCAACGCTGTAGAACGCCTCTTGGTGATCAGGATTTGAATTTTACCATTTCAAACTGGAATCTCAAGGCTCTGAAGTAAGATATTTTCAATAAATTTGAAATCTTGATGCTCTATTGCAGGGGTCTCCAAACTTTTTTAGTGTGCGGGCCATATTAAATATTTCCCATATTTATGCGGGCTGAAAGAATAAAAAATAGAAAAGCAAAAAAAGTGCCGGTAATTTTATTTACACAAATGTTAAATTATAAACCTGGAAAAAATAAAATATAACATTTTGGGAAAAAATCGGGGTAAACTAAATAGATGCCTGTCTTTCGCTTTATCTGAGTTTTTTAGTTTAGTTTTATGTTGCTCCTGTGATGTGAGAATAACTTGAGCCATGTTTAGATTCATAGTGTCGACGAATATTGTATTTCTTCAGAACAGCAACACTATCTCTACATGCGAGGCATACAGCTTTATCTTTTACCATCATAAAAAATGCTTTATCTTCCATTCGTCATTAAACTGACAGCACTCATTGCCTACTTTTCTTTTCTTTATCTTTTTCAAATCTGAAAACACAAGGGTAAAATAAATGAAATAAATTCTACAGGTAAAAACGGTTTGTATGTGGTGTTAAAAAGCATAGTATATTATTATAAAGTGGTAAATATCATGGCAACAGCTATCATTGATAAACTTAATAGTTACCATTTAACTATTTCAAACAAGCAATATTTTTGGCTACAATAGTATTGTTGCTATTTTGTATTACCAAGATAAAGGTATTGTGGAAGTACAGAGAAAAGAATATTTACAGTGCTGTGCTCCCTGAAATGGAAGCAGCGAAGCCCCACTCGGCCTCCATCCCCCCAATACACAGTTATACACAACTGACAGGTTGTAATGCACAACACATACCTGCCAGTATTAGTATCTGTATGTCACACTATCGAGAGAGAGGAAAACTGACTCGGGCTGGGTGCCACCAGTTAGCAGGTCCCAGCTTTGAATAATTCTGCGATGCCATTCATACAATAATTATTCATACATTTCACGATTTCATCTGGCGGGCCGGATGAAATTATGTGGGGGCCGGATGTGGCCCGCGGGCCATAGTTTGGAGACCCCTGCTCTATTGTATACTTTTATTAACAATTAGAACCTAATTCATCTATTGTCAATGTCACTAACTTAGCCCTGTCACTTTTGGTGCTGCCGTTCAAAAGAAACAATTTGTTTTGTTAACAAACTGAGCCATAATTTTCTGGCAAGATAAAGAAGCTTCTTGGTTATCACATGGCAATTGAAGCCTAGTAGGATTGTTCCTCACAAATTGATTTAGAATTTAATTAAGTTTCTACCATCATGTCTCAAAATTTTAATGGAAGTACTAAAACAGTTGTAAATCAAGTTTTCCCAAGGTTCCAAGTCCTTTAGCTGCAAGGCTGCCAATCTAGACTCCAATGTCAGAAGCATAGTCAGGCCCCATGCATGCAATCAGGGTTGGCAATGATTAAATCAAAATGATTAAATCATGTGATTAAATCACTTGATTTTTTATAAAAAATCATGATTTTTTTTATTTTTTCAATTTTTTCATATATTTAAATATATTGAGTGGCAGTCTTTAATTTATATTGAGGTATTGTTATTCATGGTTTAGTATAAATGTACTATGAATGACAAATTGGTATATAAACTTGTTGCTTTTAGTGTGTATTAGGTTCCAATAAATTGAATGTTTTTGGTACAGAGGCATCAAGTGTGCAATACCGTCAAACGGGGTAAAAAGGGATGGATTTGAGTGTTTTTTGTTAATAACTTCTTACCATGAAACATTTCAGAAACAAGTTTAGGCTCATTTTATAGCTCTTTGCGAGGGCTATCGAATGGCATCTTCAAAAAAATTCCATATGCTATTAGTGAGGTCGTAGACGCAAAATAAAACCGTCCCGATTTACCACTCAAAGCGGAGTAATCCGGGACACTTGCAATAAAAGGTAATTTTAAAAAATTTGAAGCATGCAGAGCGTACTCACCCATTACTAACAGTACTCTGAAGTCCTCCTCTTTCATTGTAGATGATGTAGATGTAAAATAAATGACATTTTCTATGATTTTTACTAGTTTTTCCTTTATTGATATGATATTACCATATTCATTAATTACCGTATTATTGATGTGATATTACTGTATCCATGGACATGCCATTGAGCATTGACAACGACCTTGTCCACTGCAAGCTTCATATCAGCAGCCATGTAGCATTTCTTCTGTATCTGTTAGCTTACAGGATGGTTTGTAATTTTACACAATTTTAATCCAGTTGAGTGATTTCACTATAACAAAAAAGATCGTGAAAAACATACTGGAACAGAAAATAATGTTTTAGTGACAACCATCATATGTTGTAGAGAAATAAATCATAGTTTAGGTCAATTACTTTTCATTCTATGATGCCTGGTGCACAATTCTATATATAGCATTCTATGTACAATTTTGTGACGACCGATGATGCACCAATTTTTCGATGAGTGAATTTTTTTTCGCTGAGTGAGGTAAATGTAATCAAAATTCTTTGTTGTTAATCAATTTTTTTGTTAACCGGAGCCTTTGCTAACTCAGGTTCTAGTGTAAATGCATTTTTAAGGGTGTCCTTTTTACCCTGGGGGGTGTCCCGAGTAGCCCTGCCGTGCGGAAATGGCTGCCATTTTTTTTTTGAACAAGATAGGCAAATTCCGTCAATTACATTTCAAGCCGACACCTGGGTGCAACTTTTATGTAAGTAAAATTTTTTCATACGGCGAATATTTTTGTTTGCTCCAGACCTTAGCAGAGGTACTTTTCCAAAATCGCACTTTTCACACTTTTTTCAGCAATTTTTTAGAGATGGTAAATGTTAGATTTCTTGACTAGTTTTATACATAATAGATAGTAAAAATGTTGAAGTTTACACCACTATTTTTAGTTTTGCAATATTTTGATTAGTTTAGCTGCTACAACATTCCTACGAAATGTAGGAGGCACGTCCCGATTTACCCCGAAAAGTTTATTTTTATTTTTAAGTTTAAGAAAGTTTATTTTCCTCAAGATTAGCATAACATACCATTTAGAATACTTATGTTTTGAAAACAATATCAGGAAGATGTGTCCATTAGTGTGTCCGCAACACACTGTTGGAGTCGTTCTCGGCAGTTTCCTACAGCACATTCACACATATGGCAAGGTATGGTCATAACCTCTGCTGCAATAATCCATTCCCTTAGCTGTGGTAGGGTGTGAAGGCAACTTCTGAACACCCGCCTTTTAGATGTCCCCAAAAATGAAATTGCAAATGCTCAAATCAGGTGACCTTGCAGGCCACTGTAAATCACCCCTCAGAGACACCAGACGTCCAGGAAACGTGCGTTTCAAAACATTGAGTGACATTCGGGCTGTGTGAGCTGTAGCCCCATCCTGCTGGAACCACATGTCTCCCAATGCTTCATTTTCAACAATGTTTTCCATCATGGGCTGAAAGATATTTTGCAACATTGCAGCATACTGAGCATAGCAATCGGAATTCACTGTTACGGTTACTCCCTCCTCTGAGAATGACTCCAACAGTGTGTTGCAGCTAACGGCCCCCATCTTCCAGATATTGTTTTCAAAACATAAGTATTCTAAATGGTATGTTATGCTAACCTCTAGGAAAATAAACTTTCTTCTTTATGTACCTCCATTACTCTTTTATTTTACCTCAAAACTGCCCAATCCTCAACCTCTAGGAAAATAAACTTTCTTCTTTATGTACCTCCATTACTCTTTTATTTTACCTCTAAACTGCTCAATCAGTTCTGCCCCACCCTGTATATTGAGAGGCTGAGATTGTATTGACCTTTTAGGCAATTAGAATTATTTTCCACCCTAATACGAGTATTCTAATTAAAATATTTAATTTTAATCTTTAAATATGTGAATTTAAAACTAGAAACAAAACAATTAAAATTATAAGACTATATATAAAATAATTAAATGTAGTGAATGGATATAAAATATTTGAATTGTGCGCATGTTTATTTCAAACAGTGTTAGATTTTCTCATAACCTAAGTCTGGTTTCAAGTCGTATGATGCAAGTCGTATTATGTATAATGCTAGTCAAGAAATCAAACATTTACTATCTCTAAAAAATCGCTGAAAAAAGTGTGAAAAGTGCGATTTTGGAAAAGTACCCCTGCTAAGGTCTGGAGCAAAAAAAATATTCGCCGTATTAAAAAATTTTACTCACATAAAAGTTGCACCCAGGTGTCGGCTCGAAAATGTAATTGACGGAATTGTCCTATCTCATTCCAAAAAAAATGGCAGCCATTTCCGCACGGCGGGGCTACTCGGGCACCCATTTAATTAGGGACACCCTTAAAAATGCATTTACAGTAGAACCTCAGTTAGCAAAGGTTCCAGTTAACAAAAAAATTGATTAAAAACAAAGAATTTTGATTGCATTTACCTCGCTCAGCAAAGAAATTCACTTATCGAAAAATTAGTGAATCATCGGTCATCACAAAATTGTACATAGAATGCTATATATAGAATTGTGCACTGGGCATCATAGAATGAAAAGTAATTGACCTAAACTATGATTTATTTCTCCAAAACATATGATGGTTGTCACTAAAACATTATTTTCTGTTTCAGGTATGTTTTTCACGATCTTTTTTGTTAAAGTGAAATCGCTTGACTCAATTGAAATTGTGCAAAATTACAAACCATCCTGTAAGCTTAGATACAGAAGAAATGCTACATGGCTGCTGATATGAAGCTTGCAGTGGACAAAGTCGTTGTCAATGCTCAATGGCATGTCCATGGATACAGTAATATCACATGTTTAATACGGTAATTAATGAATATGGTAATATAATATCAATAAAGGAAAAACAAATAAAAATCACAGAAAATGTCATTTATTTTACATCTACATCATCTTCAATGAAAGAGGAGGACTTCAAAGTACTGTTAGTAATGGATGAGTACACTCTGCATGCTTCAAACGTTTTAAAATTAACTTTTACTGCAAGTGTCCCGGATTACTCCGTTCCCAGGGGTAAATCGGGACACTTTTATTTTGCGTCTGGCACCTTATGAATAGCATATGGAATTTTTTTGAAGATGCCATTGGATAGCCCTCGCAAAGAGCTATAAAATGAGCCTAAACTTGTTTCTGAAATTTTTCATGGTAAGAAGTTATTAACAAAAAACGCTCAAAACCGGCCCTTTTTACCCCGTTTGATGGTATATTTGATTCATAGTCATGTTCTGCATGGGTTGTATACAAATCATCAAACAAATGTACAGACTTCTGACTTCGACTTCGTGGACTGCCACCCCCCCCCCCCCTACTGCCCCTTTCTTCCTCACTGCCCCTCCAGACCTTTCCACCACCCCCAGAGCGGCAATATTGCCCGCTTGGGGAACTACTGCCCTATACAGTTTTGCATGCTGATTCAGACAAAATTCTAATTAAAGGAGCACTACATTGACTACAATTAACACGTTGACTCCGAAGTGGTACATATGTGTACCACAAAATGTATTTCTCCAGGACGTAGTGGTACATAATTCTGGTTGCTTAAAATTGGCCAAATGTGAGAACAAAAAAGGCCTAAAAAGGCCGATAGCTCAATATATACTAGTTAATTTGTAGGTTCCACTATAAACATTCCATTTATTTTCTTCTTGCAGTATTTAAAATTTAATTAGGAAGTACCCCTATCATGAATTTTAGCTGGCCAACACAATTGAGAAAAACGAAATCACGGAATTTGTCCTGAAAAAATGACCGTCTGGCAAGTGGCAACCCTGTTTAAAAACAGTACAAAAAATGAAATAATAGTACAAGATGAAGCAATCGTAGTCAACGTGTTAATGTGTGTGGAAAATAGGTACATGGTATTGATTGTAAATGGAGTGTACATGGTATTAGGCAACTAAACAATAGCCAATTTTAGGGAGTGATGGAATGCTTGAAAAGATGCCAATATCTTCACCTAAAATCTTCAGCTCATTCACACATACATGTATATCTATATTAATATTAAATGGCAGGATTTACTTGTTTACACACGTGTGATCAATGACCAGAGAATTAGTTGATTTCTGTTATCAGTGAGTGGAACTTTTCTTCAGATGATGGTAGGTTAAAAGGCAAGTTTAAGGAAGTAGTTCTTATTTATTAATAATAAATAATACCTGCTTCCTGAAACTATCTAAATCTATATCTACATATATAGATACTGTTTAATCAGCACCATGTCTTTCTACGAAGATCAAAGTCTTACCTTTCTATTTGCCTGGTCTCCAGTGGTGAAGAATTATAACCAAATCTCATGACTGGAAATCATCAGAATAGAGAAATGTAATTATAATGCTATGGGAATATATTGTTATTCTCATACAACTCATTCCAGAAATTGAATTTTAATTTCTTTGATTCACAGGTCGGCAACAAATTCACCATTGCTTGCTGTTGCCCAGACTCCCTGCTGTCTTAGGATCACAAGTTGCTGCTCTCCACCTTTCTGGATTGAATTTTAATAAACCGGTTAGTACATGTAATTATCATTACAGTAAGAGATACATGGTAAATTACCTCCTTGTAAAGATTAATTTGCATTATAGGCATCATATGTTTTTTTTCATTATATTTTTTCGCTGTCAAAATACCCTGATATTCACATGTTCAATGTTAATTTTATTTTTATTTTTATACCACTAACAATTATTGTGGCCAAGTCTTTTTATTCATTTTTCTATACTTAGCTTACATGATTAATATGATCTATTGACAGATATGTATCCTAATGCTAACAGAATGAGCCAAGTGTCTAAGTTCAATGTACTATGGAAATCATAGAGATTCATCTATGATCAGTAGTTTTGGTTGTATTAAATCTGATCAAATCATTGTTTATATGTTTGCTAATTGCATTTATAAGAAATAGCAATGACATGCACCAGTTGAGATCTAGTTAAAAAGTGGGCATTTTTAAATAAAGAAATGTTGTTTTCATTTGAATGATATTTTACAAATATTTTTAAATACTTTATCATGAATTACAGCTTGAAATTTTGAATAGCATGATCTATAAATTAGAAACATCATAGACAAATTAAATCAAGTCAACAGAGATTTTTCTCTCTGGTTTCCTACTTGCCAAGTGAAGACAAACGGCATTTGGAAAGCATAATAATAGAATGTTGTACTTTCTAAAATATGATTGGTGTCAACTCTAAGTATTAACAGTTAATTTGTATTTTATTATTGTATGCCATGAGCAGGTCTATCAACGAGACAAGCCTCACATCAATGTTGGTACAATTGGTCACGTCGATCACGGCAAGACAACCCTGACTGCCGCCATTACCAAGGGTACGTATACAAGTTATTGCACTGCTTTTATCTATTTATCCTAAAACAGTAGTGCCATAAATACCCTGTTGTGAGATTTTGTTAGCTCTCATTTTTTGGAGTTGTGAGTTTGCTTTAAAGTTAGATTTTTAGTCTCCCAAAATTTCTTCACGAACTTGATCATTTGGTATCCAATGTATTTTCCTAGCTTTAATACCAACAGCTCTGTGCCTGTGATTCACAACAGATTTTTATGGTGGCAAAAATGGAAAACGATGGCCAAATTTTATCAAACATGTGAAAAATAGTAAAATTTGAGGGTTCTATGGAAGATTGAAGTTAATAAAGGAAATAATTAGTGTAAATAGCTTTTGTAACCTTGACTACTGACTAGTTATTTCATTGAGAACTTATGGAGTCAGATTAAGTAGAAAATTTGTATTCATTGCAAGCACCAGGATGACAAACTTAGGTTAGGTAGATCCAGCATAGGTATAGTCAAATGGGGTAAGACAGGATCGCAGCCTTCATGGGGTAAGAAAGGACCAGCCCATATCATGCATTCTAATTGCACTGAATTTAATTTGATAAAAGAATATGTTAGAGCAATCATTGCATGTCATTTCAGTGCTTGTTTCAACCCTCTTCTGCAAATAATGAATTTCTGGCTAATTTTTAAAGAAAACTTATGTAAAGAAGGGTCACAAAATAGTTAACCCTATTTGGGAAATAAGCTCTGTCTAATGATAAAAATTTTTTTGGCCAAGTTTGTGGATGTAGGCATGTAACCTCAAGTAATAAGCAACTTTTGAGACATACTAGGCATTCCCACCTGCTACCTTCACTGCCTGACATGTATTTCAAAATGGGGTAAAAAAGGACCGGACATGGGGTAAGACAGGACCACTAAATGATCCTGCTTTACCCCACAAGTGGTCCTATCTTACCCCACAAATGGTACTATATTACCCCACAAATGGTTACAAGTGGTTGTGTAATCAAATAATGTGTTTCTAGATTGATAATATTGAATATCACGTTTGTACTTTTATTAAAAACCTTGTAACACAAGAATTACCTGTTGGTCCTGTCTTACCCCATGCCCGGTCCCATCTTACCCCAGTGGGGTAAGATGGGACCAGCTCACTTTTTTTAATCTGTACAGAAAACTATGTTGTATGCAGAAAGTCTGAGTTGTAGCTTAGAAGCCCATTGCATAACTACACCTTGTGATAGGTTTAGGGTTTTTTATTTATTCATGGTATAGATGCGACATGCTTGTTAGTGATTTCGGTCCTGTCTTACCCCATCTGACTATATTCAAAATTTACCACCTGTCATTCAAAATCAGCCTATTTTTAGAAATTCTCAAAAATTAAACAAAATTTTTATTGAATTAAATTTTATGTATATAGGTAAATTCACTGCCACCTGTATATGTAAATTCACTGCCACCAGTGTGTAATTTAATGTTTGATGTATTTCTTCAAAAATTTGTCTACTCATTCATCATTCTGTCTCTGTTCAGTTTTGTCGGAGAAAAATTTGGCCATTGCTCGCAAGTACGAGGAGATTGACAATGCTCCCCAAGAGAAGGCTCGAGGCATTACTATCAACGTTGCACATATTGAATATTCTACTGAGACGAGGCACTATGGCCACACTGACTGCCCTGGTCATCTTGATTATATAAAGGTATGCATACTGTTTGCGTTTTATGCAGTAATTTCACCAATTTGTTGGTTCACTTTGCAAATGGGACTGTCATTTTTTGTTATTCATGCCTAATATTTTATGTTATTTGACAAAACAAAGCTCAACGGCAATTAAACTTTTATGATATTTATAAATTATGTACTTGCATGAAGTTCTCTCAACATTAATCAATGACTTCTCAATCCTTCAACACTTATCTGATTATAATTTTGATAAGAATGTTACTGAAATCAACTTAGGGTTTTAATTTTCATTGTGTGTTGAGCAGTACCTACCATATATTTGTTGTCATTTCAGAACATGATCACTGGTTGTAATCAAATGGAGGGAGCTATCCTGGTGGTAGCTGCAACTGATGGAGTTATGCCACAAACAAGAGAGCATCTCACATTGGCTAAGCAAATTGGTATCAAACATCTCGTTGTGTTCATCAATAAGGTGCGTTCATGTTTTAGCTACCATTAACAAAATACAGTTTTCAATAGAGAGGTCATTAGGTTGGTTATTGATGTACCTATCATGGTATAACAGGTTAAATTATTCATACAACTTAAAATGACAGATTTATAATTTCCGCTCCCATTTCTTCAGCAGAAATAAAAACTGCAAATGTATAAAAATTGATGTGATGATGTGACGCAGCAAATGCAGTCTCGAATTAAAAATTTACTGTATTTTATTTTAGCAGTGCCCGTGTCTAAAGTGAAGTAACTTGCTTAATAGTGTATATAATCAGACTTTCGTATACAAAATTCAGAAATAAACTTTGATGCACTATTGTCTAAATTGATTAATTATAATATAATTAGACTTACATATATCCTTGTTGTTTGCATTAGGTACAGGGTGTTTCAGAATTAAGTAACCCTTTTAATTTGTTAATAAATAAAAAACTAAGAACGTTATGAAGTTGAAACTTGTTTTATTTAAAAGAAGAACATTTTCATGGTAATATTGCATCATAGTTACGTCATTATCCTGTATAGCTTGCTAAATTTTAACGTGATTACAGGATCCATTTCAAAACAAGGATCCTTCAAAAAACACATTTAAATATCTTTATCGAAAATTTGCGGATATCAAAAATTTGCACTCTCGTCAGAAACACTAATGAAGGTTATGAAAGCAACGAAGAGAAGAGCCCTATTTTGTCAAAACAATTGTGGTGGGCATTTAAACGATATTATATTTAAAAACTAGGATACAATATTACCATAAAGATGTTCTTCTTTTAAATAAAACAAGTTTCAACTTCATAACGTTCTTAGTTTTTTATTTATTAACAAATTAAAAGGGTTACTTAATTCTGAAACACCCTGTAGTATGTCTTGAAAGTAAACTCTAATGCAGGTTGATGCGGCTGATGAAGAGATGGTGGAGTTGGTGGAGATGGAAATAGGGGAGCTGCTTAGTGAGATGGGCTTTGATGCCTCTACCATCCCCATGGTGAAAGGGTCGGCCCTTGCTGCTGTTGAGGGCAAAACTCCTGAAATAGGTTTGACTGGAATAATTGTGTTATCTGCGTAGGTTGGATACTGAGATTTTGAATTGAAAGTATTTTGAGTAGGTATGTTTCGAGAAGGTTATGGTAGTTAAGTTTCATTTATTTAATAACTTTTACTTATTGTTTCCTAGTTACGTCACGAGTATGTTTTGAGAAGATTATGGTAGTTAAGTTTCATTTATATAATATAAAACTTTGACTTGTTGTTTCCTAGTTACATCTTTTGAAAATGAACAATTATTCTATTTTGAATTTGATTCAGAGTTATTCTTAGTGAGTTAAGCTGTTCTTTCTGGTATTTGGAAAAAACCAAGTACGATTTATATATAGAAGTAAATCTTGAACTGGTCTTAGCATCTGATACTGCTGAACATGCGTCGTTCGTAACTTTCAATGCATCTAATCTGGTATTTTTTGTATTTTCTGTTATAACAACACTTGACGTTGCCACTTATCTGAAGGAATAAAAGAATTGGATTCATTTGGGTTTAAAGTCTTGTGTGTAAATGTTTGTCTTTTTAAGATTTCATGTCACTTGAAGTGCGTGATTTACTTTGAATGAATGTATATGATACTGAAATTTCATGTGCGAGGTCATTTACCAGGAGTGAAGGCCATAGAAGAGCTGCTGAGCAAAGTAGATGAGATCCCGACGCCTGAACGAGACCTCGACAAGCCCTTCATGATGCCCATTGAGATAGTTCACTCCATCCCTAGTGAGTCAGCTCATCATTACAATGAGTTGCAATAACGATTATAAATCAGCCCTTTATGCCGCTATTTCATTATATATATCTATTTATGCCGCTATTTCATTATATTCACATAGATTTTCTTAAATTTATTGCCTCTCGACATTTAAAATTTTAAGTTAAAGTACAAATATTTAATTTGAAGTTAAAGTATCATTACTGAGCATGATCTGTGAATTTGTAGCAAAACTTCTCCAATACTCAGATCGAGGAACTGTGGTAACTGGTCGGCTAGACCGAGGCCGTATCAAGAAGGGCACTGAAGCAGAATTCCACGGCTATGTCAAAAAATTCAAAGGCACCATCACTGGCATCGAGATGTTCCACAAAACATTGGACGAGGCCCAAGCTGGGGACACCATGGCGGCTCTCATTAGAGGGCTGAAGAGGGACCAAGTTCGACGTGGAATGGTATCGTAATAATTATATTATCAGTTGTAGCTGTTTGTGGTGCTAAAGTTTATGCGCGTTCGAGGTAGTGGTCGGCTAGGGTGGTGAATGAACGAGAGTTACCGGAATAGGGATGAAGGCAAAGGAAGGGTGTAAGGCCAAGAAAACCCCCGCTTCGTCTGAATTGCCGATCTAAGAGTTCATGTGTAGTGCTCTGGGGAAAGGTTGGACAGGAGATCCTCTTGCCTGTTGCTCAAACTGGATTCTAGTCACCGCGCTTGGGATTTAGATGGCGCATAGTGCAGCTAAGCGGTATAGCCAAGTGGTAGGTAACTGCTGTTACATCTCTGACCAACTTCTCAGAATTGGTCAGAGGTGGTGAGGTGGCCTGGACCTTGTTGTTCTCAGTGATTTCCGCGATACGGGAAGAAATATTGTGACTGAAGGGTAGCATTCACGAGTCATGCTTCATTTGAGAGTATCAACAAGAAATGGGAGGATGGCAGGGGATGACGCCTATTTAAATGTAGATGTGGTTGATAAAAGCCTTCTAGAGACCGCATGGGGCAACTAGTATCGTGTCACGAATGTTGTGTTACACATCATGTTAATGTTGGAAGTATGAAGCTTCCGTCATGTGAATAACGTGTTGTAAACAGTCGATTTATACGCGTTATGATCACGATTACAATTTCTTATTACAAAGGCCATGTCTGTTCAGGTGATGTGCAAGCCCGGAGCAGTGAAGGCTCATGACCACGTTGAGAGTCAAGTCTACATCCTGACCAAAGAAGAGGGTGGCATTGACAAACCCATCATTCCATTCCAGCAGGTATGACAGCTTCATCATTGTTATTGTCACTTCGTAATAAAAACCGCTTGAGCAGCCGTGTCAGTCGCTCAAGCAGCAGGAACAATCGATTCTCGGACAATAAAATTCTATTGCTTTCCTGCTTCCCAGCAACCTTTTTTTTCATGATCGAGGTAACCTGATGCCAAACTGAAAATATTTGAAGTATATTTTAGACTTGACTATTTCAGTTAGTTTCAGGGATAAATATACATGCTCTTCTCAGAAAGGTTTGGCTTCATCCAGTTCATCGCCATTCGATGTCTAGAATTGAATTTCCAACATAAGCTCGTGAATAATTGTTATTTGATTTGCAGGTTCACGTGTTCTCGATGACTTGGGATGTAGCTGCTCAGCTCACGCTTCCTGACAAAGAGATGATTATGGGAGGCGAGGATGCTAGGTAAGTGCACATTTTTCATTCTAAGAATTCATCGAAAATTTCATCACATGCTCATTGAAATTCGGAAGGTTTTCTCACGGCGTGATTTATGTTGCCCGTTATCATATTTTTCAATTTTTTTCTTCAAGTCAATCAGTATTCAGCGCACTATGTGCGCATTTCAAATTATTATCTAATACGGTATCTCGTATAATTAGATAGCAACTGCAATTGTTGCAATTCAATATTCGTCAATAATACTTATTTAGCGTCATGTTTAATTAGCCAAGTACATTTGGATGTGGCCACAGAAAACTTGATTATAGTCAGAATTGCGTGCAAGTTGTAGCCTAAGCAGACGGAATGTAACTCATCTCGGTTCTCATCTTGAAGTTAATTTTTGGATGTATCTTTTGTTTCGACACAATGGCCTAAGCTTTAGGGTCTCTACCATTCTGAATTCCATATTTTCCTCACTGGTGAATGGTGAAGTCTTCATCTAGCCAGTTCTCCTAGGTTCCTAATACCGCATGTTCCACAGACTGGTGATGAAATTCATCAAGCCGGTGGTGGTGGAGCAAGGCCAACGGTTCACTATCAGGTCCGGACACAAGACCGTTGGTACGGGGGTTTTCACCGCCATCCACAAGGATCTCACCGAAGACGAAAGAGAAGACTTCCAGCTTAGCAAGAAGAAAAGGGCAAAGAAGGAAGCGCTCAGGGCTGCCAAGGCTGCCAAATAAATTGATCTATCGCTTTCGAGTGTTTGCTGAGCATCAAACAGGGTCTGTAAATGATGATGTCAACCCGTTAAACTCAGCCGATGCCATAATAACATTTTAAGAAAGAGATTAAGTCTAACTGTCAACTAAATTTTATTCAAGAGTCTCAATCCACAAATTCATTCATTGACTTTAATTCGGAAAACTCGTAATATAGCAATTCTACGTCAAGGAATTTACTCAACAAGATTAAATATAACTTTGTTTAGCTGCTCTAAGGTTATATTCCAAACGTGCACCACACTCAATTCATCCTGTTTCATCCATTCACATGTAATTGCTTTCTACCAAATTATTTGTCCCACTGCATTTGGTTGCCTGCATTTTTTGTCTAAAAAAACTAGATCTATCCGTATCGTTCCAACAAGCAATTGGCTGGAGCTCCAGCAATGAGGATAGAATCTGAAGATTTTCTCGTGTTAGTCTTTTGCTCGCCTGGGAGAAATGTTGAAAGTTAAACCTATCCGCAAGGTTAATCCCGTAATGGAATAACTTTTGTTGTATGAAATGTTGTACCTCTTGTAGTATATCCATCTCGTAATGAACTACCATTGGCATTCTCTCTGTTAATAATGCTAAGTTTATAAGGATCTGCATCATCACGGCAAGAAATCCTTGTCAAGAAATTCTTATTGGTGTCTCTGTTTAATTACCCCTCCATGTGCCTTCTTACCGACTTCCGTAGGGATACCATACGAACACTCGCTTATCTTCCCATCAACGTATCACAAGGATACCCCGTCAATACCACGTGAACTTCAAACCTTATCTTTTTTCCTAGCAGTTTATATTCGAAGCGATGTCACAAGACTTCAATAACCCGACTGAAAATCTGTCTTTTTATGCCTGAAGATTGTGTAACTTTTTTCTAACTAGTTTCAAACCGAAATTTGCTTGATCATAACTTCAGGTTTAGCACGAGTCACGAACTATTTACTCGTGGAAGATTTCAAACTTATGGCTAATTCTGGATTATCCACTGGAAATGATTACTCGAAAATCGTGTTTTCTGTTATTCAATTGTTTCCCTTTGTTGCGCTTACAGTGAGTATTGGGGCTTCAAGTCGTGTCCTGATTATTTTATGTCCTGCTTCCATGATCACACTTCATAGATTCGAGACTCCCGCGAAGAGCAGAGGTTATCTTGCCCTGCTGGGGAATTTGGACGCTCCCCCGGGTTCTTTCTGTCTATAAAATTTTATTAACTCTTGTCTAACCACTAAAGCAGTGATTTAGAGGGCAGTTCGCTGTGTTAATTTATACGCAACTTTCTACAAGTATTACGTCCTTTAGTTTCTGACTTCCATAAGTTTTAACAATTCAGGTGAACTGCTCAGTTTTTCATTGAAGTCTTGCTTGATGCTCTCGTGGACAGTTCATATTTTGGAGATATGTTAAGCAGCTTGCACATGCGTGGCCATGCAATTTACCTGCCTAATCAATGCACATTTCTGGTCGTTAATGCTTAGCGAGCGTTAAACAAAAGTTCGAATCTTAGCGCAACGACAAACTTATAAGGATATTCCTTTTTTTGCGGGGAATGAGGTACTTTCAAAGGAATCGAGGAAAAGTGATAAGATTTTCAATTAAGCATAAGCATTTGATCCGTTAATTAAATTGGAATAATTGCCCGATATAGTCGCCGCTTTTTGTATAGACTATTATTTTACCTTAAATTCGCTCTATCCAAGGTTAATAGCAAAGTATTCAGGACCATTATTGCAGCTGCAGTTGATGAAACTTGGTTTGTCTCTACTCCGCTGTTCGTCTGTGAACAAGGTGGGTAGCTAAGCTGGACAAGCTGTAAAAGCCGTTATTGCAATATATTATTAGTCTAGAAACTGGAAATACTTGAAAACCTATGCATAAGTAACTGTGTTAGTATTTCTCAGAATAAATTTATCCATGGTGAGTCAAATAGATTTCATAAATTAATTCACGTAAATATATATATCCAACGATAATATGTATTGGACGCCCTCAACTTCTCGACTCAGCGGTCGCGTCAGCATAGCTTAAAATTAAAGATGGAGCTATCAATAACCCTGGATCCTGATGAAATTCGACCATAGGCAATCAGTCTATAATCAAACGCGTATTTTCGTCTATGTGAGCTTCGGTTAAACAAGCTGAGCTTGGATCTCTATTGAGTGTCTAAAAAAGCACAGGATATGTTGATTGAAAATGATGCTTTGTGTAGGAAAGTGAACGGTCGTTCACAATGATTTCAAATCCAGAGGTACCGGTATTCTCTTTCCTCAAAACTAAATTTTAGTCATTATCAAGATTTAGTTTATAGTAGTTGTAGGCATAGATGCTGATACGATTTATTTCATCTGAAATATAATACTTTAACGTTCATGCTGTTTTCAGGTTGCCATGGAATTGACAGACGTCGTCCGAACTCTGAACAAGTTTGCCCCGTTGAGATTTGCAGGTTCTTGGGACAACGTAGGACTGCTGGTAGAGCCTCCCTCTCTCTCGAACGTATCCAGGATGTTGTTGACGAACGATCTCACAGAACCCGTTCTGGAAGAAGCTGTAGCCGGCAAGGCAGACTTCATCCTCTCCTACCATCCACCGATATTCCAGGCCCTGAAGAAAGTCACCCAGCGTCACTGGAAAGAACGAATTGTTGGGACATGCTTGCAGCGCGGCATTGCTGTTTATTCTCCTCATACGGCGTATGATGCTCTTCATGGAGGTGTTAATGACTGGCTTGTCGGGGTTTTCGGTGATGCCGTTGTTGAGCCTCTGGAACGTTCAACATCCTCGTCTCCATTTTCTCATCAGCTCCAAGTCATTTCCGTTGATGAATGCTCCACTAAGAATCTTCAAGACGAGCTATCTGCTCTCAAACATTCTCCCTATGCTATTTTGTCTGATGCGCATCAATTACCTGTCACAATTTTGAGTTCCCAGAAAGATTTGCCATCCCTAATCTCGATTTTGATTAATTTCAACGCCAAATTTGTTCTAAGCCACTGTGAAAACGTTCCAGAACTTCACACAGGCATGGGAAGGCGGGCCACACTTTCTGCACCTGAGACCATCGGAAGCATTATCCAGAGACTTAAGACCTTGACAGGTCTGTCTCACGTACGTTTGGCCCTTGCGATGAATCATAGCCTAGATACGATAGTGAGTTCAGGTGCGGTGTGCGCTGGTTCCGGCATTAGCGTTCTTAGGAACGTTCAAGCTGATCTGATCGTTTCAGGCGAAATGGGACATCACGACGTTCTTGAATTCACGCAAACGGGGCGATCTGTTGTGCTCCTCGAGCATTCAAATTCAGAGCGTGGCTTCCTATCGGCTGTACTGCAGCCTAAATTACAATCGCTGTTTAAGAACAGAATTTCGGTGGTTGTGTCCCAAAAAGACCGCGATCCATTACAGATCGTCTGAGGTGAACTGATATCTCATGGAAAATCGGGAAATATTTTGGATCCTTTACACTAAAATGGTACCTTTACACTCTCTAAACTTGCAACTTTCCTTATATAATTACGTTAATGTTATTAAATAGTTGGTTAATCGTGGGGTGTATCGCTTTACAAACTCTTAATAGTGTTTCCATTCCTACAGATTTATCTTTGTGGTGCACTTACTACGCTAATTGGTTTTCATTCAAGTGCGTGTGTTCGCCTTCTTGTGAGGAAATGAAGGCATTTTATGTATCGGATTTCTGTGGTCAGTTTGTCTCTAATTTGCGTCTTTTATTGCATGTTATGAGCGCCTCGGAAGCTTCATTTCAAAAGGAAGTGTGTTGGCGGTCTACATTTGTGCTTCCGTTCAGATCCTCTGCTTCTCAATCTCTTGCGGGTATGAAATCTTGTGCCCTCGGTAATCCAACAAAATATTCTCTGTCGTCCATGCCGGCAGTTGTTCCTTGCATAAACGAAATGCGCTACTCAATTTCATCTGCTTCCAATTCCTCTCATAGTCAAATTGTGGAAAAAAATACCTTTCCTGGGCCATTGGGATTCCTTTCCTCTGCTGCTTTACCAACGTCAAGAATATCTCAGAATAGCATTCAAGAAACTCGAGTCTTCGATAAATTGGCAATTACTCGAAATACAGTCGAAGTTTTACACGTGATAACTCCTTTTTATGCTCAAAATCGCAATTTTTCGAACAAGCCGCCCAAAATTGATCGCTCTCGCGTGCCGGAGCTGCGGGAAGAAGACCTGGAAGAGAAGTTTATCTGCGGTTGGGGACCTGGCGGTCAGAGCATCAACAAAACTGCCAGTGCTGTGTACCTCAGGAATATTCCATCCGGTAACTTTGCTGAGCTTCATGTTCATTTTTATTCTGTAAACAATGAATTAGGTTTGTGCCCTTTGATCATACGAAGTACTTATTGTATGGAAATGAGATATATATTCAGTTTCCGCCCGCTAAAACTAGCCGATCGTTTCAGGTTTATTTGTGAAGTGCCAAACGTATCGGGCTCAGCACCAGAATCGTAAAGAAGCGCGATTGCTGCTGCAAGAAAAACTGGATATGTTGATGAACGGTGAAGACAGCGTCGTTGCCCAGAAGCGGCGACTGCTCGAAGCTAAATCCAGCCGAAGAGAAAACAAATCTAAGAAGAGGCGGCAGCTCCAGGCTGCCTGGAAACAGAGCTTGCTTGATGAGGAACCAAAATCGTTGTCTACTGAAGCTGGACTCACTGTCAACAATGACTCTCAATAATCTCAACTTATATCTTTCTCTACAAATATGAAATTCAGTGAATTATGTGTGATGCGGCGCGAAGTTCATTCAAAGATCTGTACTCTGTCCAAAGAAAATATTTTGCAGGCATGGAATCAATAATTTATTCTGAATCAGAAAGTGTTTCTTGAATGCAAACAGGTATTTGAATTAAGAATTATTCATGAAAAAAAAAAGTTCACATTAAGTAACTTGAATTTTGTGTTGTTCCTGTTTATGATCGCTTAAATATATGGCAGTTGATTTTGTACTTATTTCAGTGAAGTTTTTTTATTCTTCCATCATATAGTAGAAAATCATAGTCGATTTTTAAAACGTAATTGTATCTCGTTTAATGTGAATTTTAAGTTTTCACACTAAGTAATGTATGGAAGCAGATTATGATGGGGTCTAAAATGATTAACTCTAACTGATGTTTCCTAAACTGTCTTTGCGACGGCTAAACGTCAGTCATTAATTAGTTGTGTGACAAGCTGTCACTCTACAGATGTCGCCCGGAAACTTCTCCTGGTGAGTGGCATTTCCAGTATTCACCACACCCAATTTTAACGAGACAAGCCTTAACTTTGCAGTCATCTTAGAAGCTTGGAGAAACATTGTGGAGGGGAAATTATCTCGGAAATTTTTCAAATTTTTATTTCATGAAAACATGTTAAACATTTACCAAAAATAAAGTTTAATTGTAAGGTGTCTAAAATATAGCTCTTAATTTTAACTAATTATCTGGAAAAAAATTCACTGTACTACAGAGGTAACAGGTACAGGGGTAAAAGTAAACAGGTAACAATCTATAATTATTAGCAAATTAACAAGGATATAATGCAAGTCTTTAAATATCTTCGATGCACTAACTAAATAAATTACATGGCAAGAAATGGCTGCGTATTGACTGGTAACTTAATTCGAGATCTTAATTTCAAACGCAGCTCCTCGATTTGATGCTGAGGAAAAGACGGCTCACCTTCCCGTTATTATTTAACGCTTACACGGTATCGGTAAAAGATGAGCATGTTTAGGTATATTATGTTTTTACGACACTACTGAAGATTCATTTAGTTGGAGGATTTATCCATCGTACTGGCCAGCCAGTAGTGTTAAAAATAAAACTTTAAAGAAGGGACTTTTTCCGGCCAATTGGAAAGAAGCTTTATACTGCTTTAGTGACACTACTTTTTTTTTAAATGACGTCAGTAGCCCCTGTAACTATCGTACTGTCAGTCTCGAAAGTGTTCTTTGTAAAGTAATGGAATCTGTTGTGATGGATGGAATTATCGATAACTTGAATATTAGCCATCTAGCAGTCTGTCAGCATGGCTTTAATGTCGGCAGATCATGTAACACGAACCTCTTGTCTACCTTTAATGATTGGAGAACGCCTTCAAGAACAGACTAGACAATGTTATGCAAAAGCATATGTTCAGTCGTGAGATGCCTCTCACCCTACGAAAATAGTAAAAGTCCAGTGATAATGTAAACCAACGTCAGTTGAAAGGAAAAGTACAAGAATCGACTACAGGCCTATTTCTTCAACGCTGAAGATGCTATGCAATTCTATGCACTTGTCACTGCGAACAGTAACACTGACGAAGCGAAACGCGCTAGTGTGCTCCTGAGCGCTCTGCACGAGGAGAGCGACGACAGCGACGTAGCGGCCAAGTTCGAACAAAATAGCTTACGCTACAACGTGGCGGTGCCTTCAGTCTTAAAATGCCTAGCAACTTACGGACCAGGCAATAAGTCCAGCAGCTATCTCAATCAATCGTCAGTTATGGAAAGATCGGGTTCCAAAGGCCGGATCCCTTGTGAATTCAAGTCACGAAAAGTTCAAGAAACGGCAACAGGCCATGAGCCTATTTCTTCAGTTCCCACACTTCTATTCTATTAAATCTATGATTTCGCTTGATATTGCGAGCGTTCTAATTTACGGACGACTTCAAGGGAGACGAATATATAATTAATGAATCAATTAATTATTCTCTATATCTTCTACTAATCAACAACAACTAATTTCATTATTTGTACGTTTACGAATGAGCATTGCCTTGAGAGTTGCTAAAAATCACAATCTAAATGCCTAAAACTAATCACATGTATTGCATTCTACATCAAACAGTAGGCAGAATGAATGAGTAATTTCACATTTTAAGTCACGATACGAAATCGGGTAACAATACGAGATCCTAATTTTAAAAGTACATGGAGGATCATAAAGAACGCTAGATTACTGATGAGCTTCATCGTGCTGAATAACGAGTATATACGGTACCTAGTAAAATTTTATACATAACTGCAATTTGAATCTATTACCTACCTACTGGGAAAGGCAAATTTATCTCAACTGGCACCGATACACAATTCTTGGTTATTGAATATTAGTTACCATTTGTATCCTTGGCTGATTTGTTTCATGATCTCGGGTCCAAATTGGTAGACCATCTGCTTCTCGCGAACTTGCAGCAGAATATTTTTCTTGTAGTAGTGCCTGAAATTTGAGTGATAGAAAAATATTAAAAAAGACAATGACAGGTATCAAAGTTTCTACGACGCAAGCCAAGGTACGGATCATGGAAATATGAAGCAATTTGCAATATATTTTTCTTCAACTAAAGTGTTTTACGAAAAGTTAGTCTTAATTAATAATTAAGTTGTAATTAAAAACATATTATATTAAATTATCAACTTTTAAGTATCTAAACTGAGAATTCATTTGCGTAACAGTAGACTGCAATCGGCATTGTGGATATTATACAAAGAATTTTGTGCAGTTCAAAATAGGATCCTTGCTTGGCAAATAACATTGTAGGTTTTGAACTAAGAGTTGAAGTGCATATCGAAAAGGACTCAATAATCAACATTGTGGTAATTGTACAAAGAATCAATTAGCAGTGCAAAGTAGACTCTTAGCTCAGTAACAAACGTTGTAGTATTTGAACTATAAGTTTAGCTGCATAACGTATATTGACTCACCTCAATAATCGAGCAACACTCTCATAAGGAAGGCTATGTCCGTCAGAACCTTTGCGTCGACCCCACGCGGCGCTGATCTTTTCTTTCTGCATTAGTCGGAAAGTTCCTCGAGCCTCGTCTTCCCAGCGCACGAACTGTGGGTTTGTTCTAGGGTCTTGCAGCAAGCGAATTATGAATTCCCATATTTTTGGATTTCGGTCTGGAAAATAAATTAATAATGTTGTTTTTTTATTGCTTACGGTTGAGAGCTAAAGGCGAATAAATTTTTATTACTGAATAATTTCCGGGACTTCTGTGAGCATATGATAGGAGAAAATACTAAATTTTGGGGGTTACTTAATAAATTTTGTTGAAAGTTATCACATAATTAGCAAATAAATTAATACTATTATATCATTTAGAGGCCTTACAAATGGAAAAAGAAGCATCACTAATATAATAATTAGTTTTTCAACTCACATCTGCTCTTGCGAAGGCCTCCCGATGGTATTTTTTGGAACCAATGAGAGGAGTTGATGATGTCGTCCTTCAGTTCTACTTGCTCGACTTTCATTGGCCAAGATTCCTGCGCTGTAAAATGAGAACCAGTCTATAAAAATTTGGTTCTCAAACAATTATCAACTACTCGACTAGTGTTTTATGCCATCTCTTGTAATAAAAACAGCCTATGTAGTGATCATTGACTGTATTGATAACGAGCCCTGTTGCCAAGTTAATATCTTGGCAACAGCCAGAAAGTCTAAACCCCATAATGTGTTGTAAGTAAACGATTCAAATCATCCCTGAACGATGCAAATCTCCAGTGCTCTAAACTCTAAAGCAGCCCTGGTACCTCGGGCTGAATGGACAAATCTTCCCCACCCGTGGTGGTGAAAATTACTCTCGAGATTTACTAAACTTTTGCTACTGTCAATAAACCAATTATATTTTAGAGGCTTGCCTACATGCAAATTTCGTAAGTATTTAATCAATCAAAATATTTAAGTTTCTATCACAGAAAATTTAATTTGTTCTTCAATTGTAAGGTAATTATTACCGATCTCAGCGACGTCGGATGCAGGTTGCCATATTTCATCAAGGTTAAGCTTCTCAATGCGAGGCTCAAGGACGTTGCTCATGAGTCCAGGCGGGGAATTTGGATTAGTGTCATAACCATAAGGTGAAGACGAGCTTGAACGTTGATAAAATTCTTCAGCAAAATCGCTCGACGAGTTGTCCAGACTGTTTTCGAAGGAGGTGTCAAGAAAATTTTCTGATCTATATTTTTGGGACTCTTCATCGAATGGATATGTCATAGCCGATTCATAATTTTGTAACATCGTGTCAATATCATCGCTGCAGCTGTAGTAAGATGAATCAAGTGTTTCAATGTTCTTGAGAGTTGAAAAGTAATCGTTGCATCTATAATCTTGAAATTCTTCGTTGTTGGATGGCACTGATGATACATTGTGAGAGAACAAGGAACCCTCATTGTGTGTCGATTCAATAGGTTCTACCATGTTTTTTAGGGTAGTGTACTGAAGACCTGTTGGCATATCGGGACGAAAATTTATTGGTTGGAAGGTGCAACTATTCCACACTGTTGCATATTCTACTTTGTTTAAAGGAAAATTATGTACAAATTTCTTATACGATTCATTCTCATTTGTGACCTGGGTATTCGATATGTAGAGTTATAAATAAATACAACTAAAAAGTGAAATGAACTGTCAAGAAATGTTTACAAAAATACAAGGATAACGTTTTAATAGGAACCTATTAGACCATTGCAGCTTCCCGTACAGGATACTATCAACTTGATGCTTTCATCACTCACCAGATGCAAGCATGGACTGCCCCTCTTCTCTTATTTTATTATAAAACACTGGGCCGTATTCGGAGTCAACGTTGGCTGAGAAGTCGCCGAGATTCCAGCTAAGAAGTTGTTTTCCGGTTACGCATCGGAAAACGTGGAAGTTTTTACAGTTCTCGTACGGTAGATTCTCAGCTCTGCACACCGCCAGAGCCCATTCGAAACAATCCTGCAGAAATACGAGCAGAAGAAAATTCTGTTACTCATTTCCACTTTACAATTTCAACAAATCGCGGTTAGTATTTAATTAACGTATAAATACAGTTTGAACAATTTACCGAAATTTAGCAGTAAAGCTAAGCCATTTATGATATATTATATTAATCTATTTACAACGAAACAATGGGCATGCTTGTAGGCCCCACTCTGAAGTATTGGAGTGAACTTGCATATCCTAACTTAGTGTAAGGAAATAATGGAAGATTCAGTAGAAAGTGAAAGTGAACTGTCGAATTTAAAACTCCGAAACTTCATTCCAAGTATACTAGATCTCAGGGAATTCGTTGAGTTTCCTCTGAAATAATGTGCTTGGCAAATAATTAGGTAATTATAATTAGGTTGCTTTTTGAAAACATAAAGTGTAAATTATCTACTCAAGAAAATTGTGGCACCATAGGATTTTTGTTCTTAAAAGTTGAGTATTTATATTTTACACTCGAGAAAGAGGCGGAAGTTCGTTATTAAGTTCAAAATTATTGCATCATATCAGAAATTATTCAGCTTAAAATAGAGCGTGATATCTTCGCTGGCTCAGTTTGTGATCGTGAAGGCTATTCAACCGCTCTGAAAACCGTTGCATTATTAAGTCTTTGACTGATCCAATATATAATGTTTAATAGTAATAGATTTACATCAACCGGGAATCACTAAATAATTTATCACACTATTTCATAGATTATACTATTCAGGTTTTTCTACGCTTTAAAATTTTATGCTTTCAGGGTACATTTGGTGGAGTTTTACTTCTACTTAACCTGATCGTTGCCCGGGCCCTGCAACTCGTACTCACATCGCTGGTCCAGTTTTCTATTCCGCGGTTACGGAAGCTTTCCAGTGAATCGTGTAGGCTTTGCCACCGGTGGCAGGGATAAAGCTCTTGCCATTGGTCGTCTACGATTTGATTCACAACAGTTTGTTCAAGATCTTCAAGCAAACTTGGGTTATTTGTGAGGTGCAGTTCATTTTGTGTCAGATAAGTATCACCAAAGTTTAAAGTACTATCGTACAAGGTTGAAAAGTTTGGCAAAGTGGACATCATAAGTAGGTAAATGACTGTTGCATAAGGCGTTAGAAGCGAATTTCATCTACGATTTGTAGGAGCAGTAGCAAACAGTTGCTCTCGCCACAGATCTCGTGAAGCAAATACTACCTTGCTGTCCTTCCCCAAGATATAAATAGCTAGCTGACCAGACAGGTTATGTCGTGCGGTTGAATAATACGGCGCCGGAAACATTTGATTATAAAACGTTCTTGGTTGCCTCAGGAGCAGTTGAACCTTGCCAGGTTCGTTCATTGGCTGGAAGAATTCGTTCAGTTTCGGGGTTAGTTGTTCCCATGCAGTGACTGCATTGTGGATTAACGGCAACTAAGCGCGGGCTATTCATCCACAATAACGATATTTTAAATTTACCCTTCGATCAATTTTCATAAAAAAACGATCGAGGTAAAATGGCATGAACCCTTATCTCTGGAAATCTTTGAAAGTCGAGAACCCTCACGCTCCGCCTCCAAACGGGTTTTTCAGGTTAGCAACACGTTACGCCACTGTTGCGACCAGCCCTGCGAGGGCTCGGTCGGAGGACCAGGACAATAACACATTCGTGACGCTCGAATACCAGATACCTCAACACGATCTAACTTTTCGTCCTCTCTTTGACGTCACGGCATACCAAATAAGTAAAAATGTCTGGTTGAAGCCTCAGGGTAAACTTAAGACTCATGTAGTTTGGTGGCCCTTGTAAAAATTCTCTTTTGACATTTACTTTTGTAACGGTGAATTTTAGCATGGTTTGTTGGGTTCTCAAAATATCGAATTAGCAATGACACCGCGCCAGATTAAATAATCTCAGTAGACATTGCAAAACATCTTAGATTTTATTGAGATTGGGTCCTTCAAATTCAGTCGATCCCCGATGTTAATTGACTTCCATTACAAAGAGAGACAACTTCATGTTACTATTTGAAAATATTTCAATTCTGTACAGAGAAATTTACGGAAATTAATTCTGTAATCGTTGTGAAATAACTTAGAATGAATTGTTCGTTACCCAGTTCGTCTGTCACCTATTGAAGACCTAAAATTTGCAAACTTTATTCCCAAGTTTGACGAATCTACATCACTCAACTCTTAAACTTATTGACTAGTTAAATTTATTCAAAAAATATTGCAACTGGAGACAAGTGGACTAGGTATATATTATTTTAGCCACCAGAGTTTTTTTCACCGCGCGTTTAATGTATTGTCTATTCTGGGATCTTGTCTTGAGCAGTCTGGGATCTTGTCTTGATCAGTCTGGGATCTTGTGTCGATCAGTCTGGGATCTGGTCTTGAGCAGTCTGGGATCTTGTCTCGATCAGTCTGGGATCTTGTCTTGATCAGTCTGGGATCTTGTCTTGAGCAGTCTGGGATCTTGTCTTAATCAGTCTGGGATCTTGTCTTGATCAGTCTGGGATCTTGTCTTGATCAGTCTGGGATCTTGTCTTGAGCAGTCTGGGATCTTGTGTCGATCAGTCTGGGATCTTGATATTGCCTCATCAAGATCCTAAAATTTTGAAACATACTAACAAGTATGTACGCTTATTAACACTTGATAATATAGCTGATTCGTGATTTTTACCGAAATCCTGTAATTATCCAACTAAACCACGTCAACAGAAACAAATGAACACAGCAAGGACGATCGATATCTCCGAAGGCTGCTCACAATTTTTCTAGTTTTGTGCTTCATTTACGTTTGGTTTCGTTTTTTAAGTAATAGAATGTTCATAACATGAGCTCTATTTAGTGCCAAATTCGAAAAAATTACTCGTAATTTCATTCTCTTGTTGGTTGTACAGAGTTAAGACGGAAAATTTGATTTTTATGACTTGTCTCTTGGAAGAGGGTCTCTAAACTTAGTTCATTGCTGACCATAACTTTTTTATTATTTTTTTGCTAAAAATTGCAGCGTAGTAATTCTCCGAAACATTAAAGTCTAGCGGTTTACATCTTACATCACAAGCAGTTAATGTCGTAGCAGCAGTTAACTTCTCAGGAACTTGAAATATTTTCGAAACTTAAAATCTTTTAGTAATTTGGTAGCCGCCAGACAAATAAAACATTATCTAGTAGTTGAACTAAGTTTAGCAGGCCGCTAAGTATCAGTTTGAAGAATGATACTACAGTAAGTAGATAGTTTACGATTCTCTTCATTGCAATAACAGTTGTTCCGTATTTGGTCCACCACCTCTGTTGGGAAAAGCTGTAACATTTTAGCAGTTCCAGCACTCACTGACATCAGAGCTTCAACTAAGAAAGTTACTCAAAATTTGAGTTTAAATTGAGCAACTTGTTGGTAGTTGAGAGGTTGGTTGCTTTGCTAGGTGCATTGTTAGGTCGTGCAACAATCTTCATTTATTTTATATTGTCACCTTTGACGGTTACTTTCGCTCTAACCTTTTTTTTGCGAGGTACCTACCGAGAAGTTATACACGAACGCATCAGGAGGATATACGCGTTCAGAAGTACGTATTAGTATTGCGATGATCAATGATCGATATTTGCGAACGGTATTCTATCTGTAGTGTTATCAAATTTACGACTTGTGTTTTTTTGTGAATTATACCTTTTCGTTTAAATTGGCAACACTGTGTATAGGTAGTTTACGTCATATTTCACATTTATTCATTGGTCACCTTTCGGCTGGTCTTCACAGCAGGTTAGTTAGTTATAGGTCATTTGTATACGTTCCTTTGTAATTATATAAATAACCGTTATATTATATGTTATATTATATTGTCATTTCTTTATTCATATCTTAAACGACAATTATTTATTAGATTTACTTACCGATAGATCCACACGTTGCCAAGGATATATGATTATTATTTTCATTTCATTAATTTTGCTTGTGATATTTTAGCTTAACTGCATTTGCCAGTAACAGTCAATGTATCTCCTTTGAAATATTGCATTTAATTTCCGATCTAATACAACCGTGGAAACCTTCAGTTCACCTCGTACCTCGATCAGTGGGGTAATGACTGGCATTTACCCCACATATCCACGTATACGTTAACCTCAAAACCCATTAGTAATTGTACCGACAGTTTCAATACTCTCATGGTTTTCTAGACTCACCATTAGGATTTTGAGGTCAATTATATACGATCCAAAGTTATATACGATCCAAAGTATTTAAATTTATGAATAACTTATTCATTGCATCATTATTAATTGCCGCCACTCAAATATATTACGTTATGCTATGAGAAATGCAAGTATACGATAAAATTCACCAATTCCATGCACTGCACGTTTGGGAAGTCCAAGATTGTTTTGCGTTGCTCTTACATAGACTTATAAAAACCTTTCAAGGCCGCCGTCTCATAATATGACCTCGTGATGAAGTCTTATAATAGACAACTGAATTCCAAGATTCTGCTTGGAGTTCACAGGCTAAAAGTCTATAGGACATAGGTAGATAACAATAGCTCAATGCCATTCATGCCCCGTATGCTAGGGTGAAGAGCTGCTGCATCTCTTGTCATCGAGATTAGGATTAAAGAAGCGGGCGTATAACTCAACTAACCAATCAAAATTACCTTCAATTGTAGTATTAATGCGAGACTAACTACAAGGAATATCATAATATACATAATCTTAATTGGCAAAATATTGAAAATAAACTCGTACATCACCACGTTATCATTCCACTAGAACAATTTTCCAGCGCCTATCACAGGTATATTATTTCAATTGTCGCAATTCGTAGAGACCCAGACCCGTCCTTGAATTAGGAAAAAACTCCGATCATTCGAAAACAATCGTTCAAATTTTTGGCTCGCCTAAAATTCAGTTAAAACGATTGTAAAATAATGAAAATGTTTCAACTAAGTTCCCTAATTCGTTCCAACTCTCTGCATATCGCTGGCAGCATGTGCAGAACAGGAGGTAACAGGGCTTATGCTATGTGCAGAACAGGAGGTAACAGGGCTTATGCTATGTGCAGAACAGGAGGTAACAGGGCTTATGCTATGTGCAGAACAGGAGGTAACAGCGCTCAATGCTCTCCTGACAGATGCTGCTGGCGTCTTATTCCTAGAAACTTGTGCGCCAAAAGCGTCAATTTTTCCGCCCAAACTCCAGGAGAAATCCCGGGATGAAAATCATTTCTTGGTAAACATTCTTTTGCGGTGAATTTGTCCTTTAAAATTCAATTTCCTATTAATCTTTGAATTTACTGTCATGAAGAGGTTCTTGTTTATCCACGATGAAATCTCTCACGAAGAAAAGAACATTTTCCTGCTTCGTGCAAGTTTTTGTGGTAATAATAGTAGCTGCAGTTACTTTTCTTACCTTGAAATACATAAATGTTACTTACAGGTAAACTGAATACAAATTTTGAACGGAGGTAATAGTACCGTTTACGAAATTGTTGAAAAATATACAAAAAAGGCGAATTATTTTCATGCTGATTTTATCCTGCGTTTAAATTGTCTCAGCACAAATAAGTAACGCTGCTACGTGGATTCACTAAACGATTTCTCTAGCTTCGTATATTTTTTCTCAACCTAGTTAAAGCTCCTCAACCATTTAAAATTGAAATATTTGCAGCATCAGTTACTCCTCTGTTGACTACGAGGATATTCCGTGAACTTGGTTAAGACCGAAGCACCAAGTTTCCTAGAAAGCTGTATTATCTTCGCAGTAACTGCATTAAAACTTCCTTGATACGTTTTTTATTGCGGACTGCTCTGATCGTTACTTGAGCTGCATTGAGATCTCCAGGCTCCTTTACTTCATGCCGAACTTTGTGATCTTTACTCAAATGGCGTTGTTTGATATAACTTAATTACGTTATTTTTACCAGAAAAAAATATAACTCAGTACTCACTGCAGTGAGCGCATTTTCTCGCCGACGAAAACTTGAGGTCACGCACGGACAGACGGACGGACAGACAGACAGACGGACATGGCGAGCACAATAGTGCATTTTTCCATAAATGAGAAAATGCGCTTAAAAATGAATGATTTCTCTTATTTTCAGGGAAAATTTAATTTCGTCTTTCGTCTCATTATCGTGCACAGGCCATTCATGCACTGCGCTGCGGTTAACACACGACCAAAATCTAAAATTATTCTGAATATGAAATCGCGTCATCTTCACAGAACATCGGGGAGAGAAAGCAAATAATTAGACGTGTTGTCTTTTGGCAATTTCCCGAATTTTAAGTACGTTTTTAGACTAATAAAGCTTGCTGTTCATATAATAGCCATTTTTATGATATTATTTCATAGCTATTGTCAAGAAATTTACCTTAAGCGGGTGTGGCAAGATAAAATTCAATTGAATTTGAGTAGTTCTGCATGTAGAAAAATTCTGAATTGAAGCACTATTCGAAGATAACCTAATATTGTTGCTAACACTCTGGTAATCAAGGGGACGTATAGGCCCATTTTCATTACTAATATAAATGCATACATATAAAAATTGCGTATGCAGTTGTGCTATTGTATGATAATTGTTCTACATTTGATACTTAAGCCTTTTATTAACTAGGATGCAAATGTATTTCAACTGTCTAATATAATTTTGAGAGAAAATTGAGGGCTTACACTTTAACGCACCTCCATCGGGCCTGAACTCTCCCCGTGATGCGTAATACTATTAATTATAGTTATGATACTACCTATAATAATAATAGTTATAATCTCCCCGTAATAACTGGCTCTGACGAGTGTCTCCGCTTTACAGACGTCTGTGTGGTTTCCCACAGGACGATATTCTTTCCTTGCAGTATATTTATGTTGTTTTTCAGCGACCCACCCCTCAGCTAGTAGCATCTCACTGCATGTTTCAGCTGGCGCCCGAGGTTGTTGAGCGGACAAGTCTCCTTGAATTCTTGCCTGTTCTCTCGTGTGGGCTTCAACGTACCGAGCAAACGACCTCTTGCACGAGCAGCTTCATCGCTTCTGCTGTTTACTGATCATTTTTTTATCTCCCTGAAACAACATTTTTACGATTGCGGCTTCAACATATTGTCTAGTGAATACCTTTTTATCGCTTTTGGGCCTTAAATAACTTTTTACTCTCGGTGAGTTATGGCTTGTTTTGAAACGCTGATAAACCTTTGACCTCCGTCCTACGCTAAGCTCCTTGCAAGTCTAGGCGGAGCCTAGTCTGACACGAAGCGCCTCGACTGCATCGCTAGGAACGTTTTCGTCCTCGTTAAATACATCAAAACTTTTTGTTTGCGTCATAGCTGGGAATTTTTCCTTGATATCATATCTTCTTTACTGCCAGGATGTACTTTTTTTTACCTAATAGATTTTGCAGGGAGCTGAGCTTGCATAATCTTGATTATATCCGGGATATATTGTTATTTTCATGCATTTAGGTTTCACGAATTTAAAGTTATTTCATGCAAGATGATGCGATTCATCAAGCTGATGGTCTTTTCCCGTGAAATCAAATGCCCATATCCTTTTACGAGTTGCGTAATTTCCCGATCAATTCGGCAGGCTTGCTCCTGAAATTATGACAAAATCGGTAGCAAGATGTTTCGCTGCCACCGATATTTTTATGAAATTTGTTGTGAATATTCAATATACCTAAGAAATACTTTACAAACACAATCGGGTGTCACAAAAACTGTAAGTGAACTAATGTTATAGCCTGAAGGAATTTATGATACATTTTTATTTCGTTTCAAGCTATAAGACGGGCTGATTCACTCCTTGAATGTCGTCCTCTTTGCTGCCTGGATCGTTGCAGTCTACATGCACTGAGCAGGTGCTGGTCAAACGAATCAACTCTGTGACGTCATGTAATTGGCATGCGTGACTCAATTTCTTAGAAACACTGAGCTCTTTTCATTCGCTTATATCATCACGAAAAAAGCGTCATGCGAAGCTAGGATTCCATCCGCTGCGTGTACGAAATTTGGTGCCTTTGGACAGAAATGAGATCTTTGCGTAGTAGAAACGAGATCTTCATGTAACGCATGCGTTTCATGCAGCTAGAGAAAAGAAGGTACTAGATCTCACGCATCAAATCGAAATGGATGTCATTATCAGTGTTTTTGCATAAATTTTATTCATTTTTTAATTTATAATAGTTTTGACCTCAATCATGTAATGGATGACTTGCGGAGGACACAATTCCAAAATAAACCTGACATCATGACCAATAATCGACGTACGTTTTGGAACGTTATGTAAACGCTTGGATTGATGTCCCTGCATTCTTGTAATGACGCAAAGCTGGAACGTTCGTCTTGTCCAGAAACGAACGCATCCAATATTTGAAGAAAAGAAATTCCCAAATGGAAAGCCAAATCCATCCGGAAATTATTCCTGGACGGTGCATCCTAAAAGAAAAAACGAAATTTATTCCGCGGCAGGGAGTCACTCGAAACTCTCCTTGCTTAAGGCGTCATTAAACAACAAGGAGACATACGCCGCCGTTATGCATCGTTGCGTTGAGTTGTATAGCTCGTGCATGATACGGCGCTAGTTTTCACGCTCTTAATTAGAGAATAATTTCATTCCGTGAAAGATCTCTTCCATTACTTATTGGCAGCCTATTTTTGAATTTTTAGAAAGTCTTGAACGCGTTTCGGTCATTTGATCTAATTAAACTTCTACCAAATCTTCGCATCATTCAGTTATCTCCAAATTCTGAATAATACAATTTTTTCTACAGATACCCTTTCGACCAAATGCATGTAAGATGATAATCGGCTATCGAATCAAGTCCTATAGCAATTCGGTACCTGCTTTCAGCATCTTAACCCTCTACCGCCGTATGTCACTCTCCGGGAACATAACTTCAAACATAAATTTTGCGTAAACTATTGAGTGTAGCAATTTACCTGAGAACGCGTGTATACGCAACAGAGAATATTTCAAAGTTGTACGTGGCGGCAACCATCAGTGCAAGTCATTTTGCGCTCACTAGAACGTATCCTTTTTGGGAAGTAGGCTTGTGACAATATTGCTCCGGTTACTCTTGTCAGGCGATAGAGGGACAAGATCATAATAATTCAGTTGCCGCATCTTGACGGTCAGTGGTATAGAAATCCTCCATCATAGATGATAGATTCTTTACGCTGAACCATGCTTAATTTTTCACGAATAACCACGAAACGAATTCAATTTCCGTCCAAATATTCATTTATTTTACTCGATGATAGCCGTTGGGAGGGAAATGAAACTTCCTGTTGGCCCAACGAATGAAATGCGGTGCGATGCCGGTTGTGTCCTCGAGTGCGATATTTATTTTTATACAAATAATTTTATGAAAAACGGATTTGATTAATACACGTTTCGTTATGAGAAGTAAGCACTATCCGTCATAAATACTTCAATTATTTCTTAGGCCTTCATAAGCCTATCTTTTCTTTTCAAAAAATAACATGTAACTGAATAACCCTTTCATTAATGGTAATTGAATTCATCTATGTAAACAACCAAACGATGACGATGTAAACACTCTTATATCACCTAGCTTGGATTAGGTTGATACTAACTACTATTGGTCAATAGATTATATCTTAATATTGGTCTACGTTTATAATTTTAACTTTGGATCTAAAAAAATGCAAATTATGCGTGCATGTGCATACGTGACAACCGCCACTTTCCTGGTGATGTTTATATTTGCGTAGTCTGTTGTTTCATACCTGCCTAGGTTGATAAATTTTTGCATAGTCTGTTGTTTCATGCTTGCCTAGTTTGATTTATTGTTGCGTAGTCTAATGTTTCATACTTGCCTAGTCTGTGTCATACTTGCCTTGTTTGATATTTCATCCTTGCCTAGCTTGACCTTTTATACTTTACACTTATCAAGTTTGATGCTTCATTCTCGCCTTTGTAAAAACATTTTCTGACTCTCATTATTGCCTATTATAAATAATACGAATTGCCTTGTCTGATGTTTCATGCGTTCAGTGTCTTCTGTACCAAAATTAGTTATGGAAATTGATTCTTTTAACATTCAATCTTAAATTCCTTAATCTTTTTAGACAATATATTTCTTCTGTGGTTTAAAAGATGTTTTAAATGGTTGGACAATTTTTGTATAAGCTCTTGATTCAAGAACAGGAACGTAAATGTATTTTCAACTTTTATATCATTTTTGATCTATGCACACGTGCTCCACGGTTTATGGCAATGTCTATTAATGCTCTAACGTAGCTGCTAGTACTAATCGCTTTGTACGCGGCGTGTTTTTTAAAGTAAGTACCGTTTTGACATAAAAAATAGCAAGTAAATTAAAAAAATAGTTAATTATTACATTGAAAGACCATATTTTACTCTACTTGTCTACATAATTCTAATCAATATTGAGGCATCAATCGCATTTTATGATCAGCTATTTTATACCATCGTCAAATTAAGGAGCTTGCTGCCTGATTAGACAATTTCATAAAAAACACTTCTTGGGACAAGATGAAACTTTTCAGCTAAGGACGAAATCATGAATCGTCTAGCTGTTCCGTTTCACTTTAAAATCAGTTTTTTAATCAGGTAATCAGTGATGACTGAAAGCTAGTCTCCCACTCCATTCCTCATCATGAATGTTTGTGCAACAATCTTTAGAAGCCCTAGCCCATTTCCGCACACTGCATCCCTCATAATTTTTTCACCTCAAATTTCACTATTTTGGCGATGAATGACAAATTATTTAAAGCCTTGAGTACTGGGAAACGCACGTGTTTTGGAGGCGGTGGGATTCTTAATAGGTGGAGGCATTTTAAAATCACTGAAACAGATGTCAGTGGCTTCTTACAATATGAAGCTACAACGGCGCACAAATTCGCTTAAACTGCGTCCGTAGCACTGCGGTGGCGTAATTTAAAACTGTAGAGACTCTAAAAACATGCATCGTATTTGTTTTGAATAATATATAGAAATATTTAAATCGTTGAGCCATTGGTATTGATTAATTGATTCCGCTCATACAACGACAATATTTTATGCGCAGTTATTTTCAGCCAGTAATTCCCTATTCCCCAACATGGAACATAACAAGAAAAGTGTCTGATTCTAATTAAACTTCACGCAAGGTCCTAAACCTCATTCGAGAGATATCTATTGAATGCCGCGCATAATTTATAAGTGTCCCGAGATGTGCTGCACACGGCTTATCGGACTGCTACTATGTAGTCAGATAGCGTAGCTATCTGTCGCGCGACGAACGTTTTTGGCGTGCACTAAATACAGATGCCAACATTCTGGTCCAGACTTCTACGACAGGCGGTTTTTCCTTGATGCAGAATGAGAACGTAATTTAACCCGGCAACTTCGGTTAGAAATTTCTGGAAACTTTGATGCAGAGGTTGAGAATTACTGCGGGATTTACCTTCAGCGTCACGGTATGAAATTTAATCATATTTAAATGAATTTTGCGAAACTATCATCGAACTATTTAAACCTTTTTGCCCAATTTTCTAAGTTCGGTTTCTTATTTTATACCTTGAATGTATGATAAATAAAATAAATTAACTGGAAACTCTCTGATATCATCATAGTATGAACGATTTCGTGCTTATACTATAGCGAATCGCTGCCTAACCATTAATTTTAATTAAGATAAATTTTGTAATTAAATTTCATATTAAGGATTCATTTCATTCTTACAATTCACACGCTCGTTATACAATGATTACACAAAACAATGCACTCTGCAACCGACATATAGCGTGCTGAAATTAAAAGCACGAGCATTTCTAAAACAAGTTCGACGACAGTGAAAGTTGAGTTCCATTCTTGCAAACTTTCCCTGTACCAAAGTAGAGGAAAAAACTCATGCACACTCACAAATCTCTTACGGGCACTGTACCTCACAGCCATCACAAGCACTGTACCTCATATCCCTCACAAGCACTGTACCTCATATCCCTCACGAGCACTGTACCACACAGCCATCACAAGCACGTACCTCATATCCCTTACAAGCACTGTACCTCGCAGCCATCACAAGCACTGTACCTCACATCCCTCATTAGCACTGTACCTCACCAGCCATCACAAGCACTGTACCTCACCAGCCATCACAAGCACTGTACCTCACCAGCCATCACAAGCACTATACCTCATATCCATCATTAGCACTGTACCTCACCAGCCATCACAAGCACTATACCTCATATCCATCATTAGCACTGTACCTCACCAGCCATCACAAGCACTGTACCTCACCAGCCATCACAAGCACTGTACCTCATATCCATCATTAGCACTGTACCTCACATCCCTCACAAGCACTGTACCTCATATCCCTCACAAGCACTGTACCTCGCAGCCATCACAAGCACTGTACCTCACATCCCTCATTAGCACTATACCTCACATCCCTCACAAGCACTGTACCTCACATCCCTCACAAGCACTGTACCTCACATCCCTCACAAGCACTGTACCTCACATCCCTCATTAGCACTGTACCTCACATCCCTCACAAGCACTGTGCCTCACAAGCACTGTACCTCACATCCCTCACAAGCACTGTACCTCGCAGCCATCACAAGCACTGTACCACGCAGCCTTCACAAGCACTGTACCTCACATCCCTCACAAGCACTGTGCCTCACAAGCACTGTACCTCACATCCCTCACAAGCACTGTACCTCACATCCCTCATTAGCACTGTACCTCACATCCCTCACAAGCACTGTACCTCACATCCCTCACAAGCACTGTGCCTCACAAGCACTGTACCTCACATCCCTCACAAGCACTGTACCTCGCAGCCTCACAAGCACTGTACCTCATATCCATCATTAGCACTGTACCTCACAAGCAATGTACCTCGCATGCTTCATAAGTCACATGTCTGCAGCAGTAGCCATGCCATGCTTTCCACAAAGCCAAAACCTTCCAAGGATTATGTGTATGCCTGCAGAATGGAAGTGCATCTGCAGTTGGACTTTTTAACCGCTCCTACTGAGCGTATCAAAATTTATAGGCAGCCGAGGTAATTTAGTAATAAAATATGGCCGACTCTGAGGCGCCAACTATGTAACTTGAGAAACAAATTAGCGAGCAGCACCGTGGCAGTAGGGATGGACTGAGCATCGTCTTAAGCAATAATCACAGCAACACCAGTCGCAGGGTCTAAGTTGCAATAGCTGAACAGCTTAGTGGCAACAGCAGCTGCTTTGCGGAAACAGTTGAACCGCTTAGTTGCAGTAGCTGAACTGAAGCAAGAGCTGTGCAACAGCACCAGTTGTGCTACAGTGAGAGCTGTTCAGCAGCAACAGCTCTCATTAAATCATTAAATCTTCACAACAGCATTAAATCTTTTTTAATGCAACAGTTGTCGTTAACCAATAACTGTGCCACGTTTTGCAGAATTAACTGTGTAGCAGAATTAGCTGTGCCACAAAATTAGCTGTGCCACAGAATTAGCTGTGCAGAAGCAATAGCAATCCTGCAGCACCAGCTGTGCAGCAACCAAGTCTCCCTACCAAACATGAGTGTTCCGCTGCAGTAATACGGGTTAAATTTGAGCGAAAGACCTCACCGAAGCCGAATTGAAGCAACCTTTGACCTCCGTAACAGCAACAAATCCATCGACCAACTGCTCCTCACTAGGGTATTCTCCCAGCTACCGGGAATTTCACCTTAAAAAGTTTGACTTTGTAGCCCTCCTCGGATACTCTCTAAGTCGCATCCTTGGCACTTCTCGGTCAACTACTGCGTATTTAGGTTTCACTGCTTTCTTTGCGCAATAATAAGACAAACTATGTTTTACACCAGTAACAGCAATCAGAGCTATCGTAGTGCAAGCAAGGATATACAAAACATTCTACTTTTAAAACTGGGAACTTTACAATTCAGATAAAATCGAGGTAGCACGACGTACGTTTATTCGCCTGACTGTATTGAAGTCCGATCCATTCGAAAAATTCTGGACAATTAAAAATTAGGACAAAGTTATGTATTTGATGGAAAATTATTAATTAACACAACGATTAAATATAATCGACAAAAAATATGGTAATAATAATTGACTTATACTAGGTAAAGAGCATTTTTTTACAAAAATCACTTACCACCATCACTGAAAGAATATAAGAGCGCTAACAAGTTGCTCGCTGCCATCACGATTGGGAGTCATGTAGCCACTCATTTATGAAGTAAACATTTTTGTCAATGCTGTTAGATTTTGAGGCGATTGCTTGAATTTTATCTCTAACGTAAGTTTTGTCTATGATTTGTGCCTTAAGATCAATAATAAGATCAATAGGACCGTAGCGTGTTTGAGGTTCACTTCTAACATAAGATGAGTGATTAACGTTTAAGAAAAATATGATATTAATAATACGGGTATTGATATCATGAAGACAAGAACATGTCACTAGTAATTAAAGCATTAGTATAATGAAGATAACAGTAAGAATCTAATAATAATGTTATTGGTATTGTGAAGACAACAACATGACACTACGCAAGTGATGCAAGGATTCAGTGGTGCGAATAATTCTCACGTAAATATTTTTCTTCAAGATTCATTTTTGATGGTTCTAACGCATGGTTACTACTTTAAACATGGATTTAACGTATTTCGCTGCCTGCTTGTCAAAATACGAGTTCCAGCGAGGTCAGGAGGGTCTCGTACCACGAACGGTGTTGGGCATCATGCATGCATAAATAAACATTATCTCTGTATTAATAATTATATCCAAAAACAGAATCACCCAGCTTCTCAACCATCTCCTATCTTTAACATGAATTGATGGAACGGTCTTCTAGCAACTATTCTTTTCAAAATTCATTAGTTTATTACATTTTAACACAGTATATTAAACACGATTGAAATTTAATTTAAAATAATACTTCAACTAGAAATGTGAGTCACTACATATAAAAAAAGTCACAACATCATCAACAAAGCTTACACCATTTTTTCAATTTCATTTTTTTTCTGACAGGTATAGAAAAGATTTAAACAGCTCAATGATCTTACATCGGGAAACACCTATCTCTGCTTAAACTCAATTTTTTTCTCTAAGAATAATTTATGACCTATCACCGACAATGCCAAATAAATCTATGATGCGCTTTCCCATTCTCAACACGGAGTTATTCAATGACAGGTTCTCCCTCCCTTCTCCTCTCCGGAAGATTTTGCTCAAGCCGCCGTGCGACCGTTCCGTCTCGTCCTGCAAGGCTGAACGTAAGGCGTCATGGAGTGCGTTTGCCGAAAATGGCTGAACAGTATGACCCCGCCGCTAGAGTCTAACTGCCCAACGGACAATAAAAGTCTGAAACTGGTACCAAGATGGAAATATGAGAATAATTGCTGTTGCACGGTTCCTTATTCCTTAAGCTGAAATCATTGAAGTAATTAGAGCTATTGTGGGACAGAAATAAAATGTGGTTCCTGAAATCAAAGATTCAGTGACATGTTGTTTGCTTACAATATTATTCGCACCACCCTATGGAAATTGAGCCATTTTTTAGGGTGGTGCAATACTCTCTGGGTTACCACACTAACTTTTCTTAAGCCTATTAAAGCGCAATAATTCGCATTTGTATAAGCTAATCTTCAGGACAAGATGAAGAAAATATGCACTGCTAAGAAAGATAAATTTGTCAAAATACGATCCGCGATTTGTGGTCGTGACTGGATGCCATTGTGTGGCGCCCAAGGAGACGATGTTTGTCATAACGTCACCGTAGAAGCTTGCAACTTCCTGCATTCAATGAAAACTGTAGAAAAAAACTTAAAATACTAATACTATATTTCGAAATATGTGAAAATTATGACGAAACAATATTCTCATAATAACGAATAGTTTTTATATCCTCCGTTAAAAAATTATAGAAATATTGCTTAAAATCTGTTGATACAGCACTGTTGTACTTACCTGCCAAGGTAAGTACAACAACGTTGTTTAAACGAAATAAACGTTGTTTTACCGTCACTATACTGGAGAACGAAATCAGAAAATTGACTTAGTGGGCGTCACTAGTGTTTAAGGACAGGGGTAGCTAAGCCCCCTGTAGATTTATTACAATGTTCAAGTTGATAATGACCGGTTGTAAGATTGTTTATCTAAGCTAACATTCAGGCTACGTTATATTGAGTTTGTTGCCATATTTTGTAGAAGAATAATTATTGTAACAAATAAGCATTAAATTATTTAGGTTGCTTCAGAATATTCTTGGCGGCTGAGGCCCCCTAAAATAAGCCTAATGACGCCACTGACTCAAACGTCTTGGCATAGTATGGCCATGGGAAGATATTACATGTAATTAAATAGTGACTTAGAAACCGCGCGCAATGTGAGACAAAAGTCGACTACACTTCAATTGACATGCTGGTTTAATTAAAGTTCGTTGAACTCTGCGTAGCTAAATAAAAAGTGGCACAATGAAAGCTTCTTAGAGAAATACAGTACGAAACAACACGAATTTTTACAAGTTTTATGCAGACAATAACAGAACACTTCTGAATGCTGTCGCTTGATAAATCATTTAAAACAATTTATGAAATATTTTATTAAATATTAGCACGTTAAATATTATCCTTATGTGTACCAACAATGATAATCCACTGCTGCGTATTGCGACGACACCAGTGTACAAAACGCAATATTTTATGCAGTTTCGATAAAACAGCGGTAACTGCATGGTTACCATGACCCAGCTAGAACCCATGACCCATAGTGGTAACTGGGTTACCATGGCTTAATTTGAACCCATGACCCATTGTGGTAACTGGGTTAACATGACTTAGTTTGAACCCATGACCCAGCTTGAACGCAGTGGTTCACGTCAAACTAAAGCAGCAACCACTGCAAGCTTCCCGCCATATGGGCAAGAGTGGTGCAACCCGGATACCCGGGGATCGTGCATATATGTACATGTAGTTTCCTTTTATTTTTCGTGCATTCAAATTGTCCAACCCATGTTTTTAGTCGATTAACAAATTGATGAGTTTGGTTTGATAAACATTGAAGATGTTCATAAACATTAGGGAGATTGGAATAGTGGTATTATTGCTTATATTAAACTATTTACTGGAACAGTTATATAAATTAAATATCATGCACATATATAAATTATATATAAATTATCAAATGAGTCAAATAATTCTCAAAGACTCCATCATGCACATGATAAAATTAGAATAATACGTTTAGAAATCAATAAAATTTCAATGAGGTCTTTAGAATAAATAAATCTCTGTTCGTTCCTAATAATTATTAAAGCATAAAATCTTTAACTCGATAATAAAATCATTAATTCGACATCCCACGCGGGAGAAATTTGAAGCAACTTACAGAACAATTCGCTCAAGGATATTAGTTGGCGATATTTTCAGGACTATGTAGGCAATATTCTTAGTAATAAAGTTAAACAATTAAGGTTAATTAACTAAACAACTGAAAACAATTAGTTGTGTTAAAGGCTACGTTCCAGAAGGCAGGAATCATGATGGTCCATTACAACCAGGGCAGTGGTGGTCTTCGGCAGGCGACCTCCTTCAACGCCCTGCCTGTCCCTGCTACTTAATGTCATACTTTTTACTGTACCGTTTTTGGAACTCTTTTCGCATTTTTTCATGATCGGTGTCAGAGAATTACCGAATTTCAATGAAGTCAGTAAAAGAGAGTGCGAATAGAATGAACAAGCCTATAGTGAAAGTGTTTTCATTTTAAATAACGCGGACTTATAGAGTCAGTGAGGGTTGCTGCGAGGGTAACGCGTAACTCCTGGCCCGCGCGGGATTATAAGCCTTTGTTTTCGCGCCTACCTTTTCCTAGCCTAGCTGTTCCCATGAACACCTAAGCCGCTGAGATCGCCGCTCTCTGAAACTCGCTTGCTCTCAGGTCTGAAAGAATTTGTAACAATCAAACAATTTGTAACAATCAAACAATTTATACAAATTTTACTCAACTTGATTTCGGTTTATAACTTGTGTTTATCTAGCTCTAGCATTTCAAGATGGCTGGTCAGAGAGGAAAAAGATTAATTGAGAAGGCCTCCAGTCCTGTTAAACCGAGTGCGAAGATCAAATCGCAAAATGAGCGAGAGGAAATTTGTAAATTTTGCAAGCTGGTTTCGATTAACGTCAATGACGCTACAGTGGCCTGTGATCGTTGCGGGGATATCATCTGCAACAATTGCGCAAAGTTGAGCAGGATAGACTGCTCGGTTATTCGCAGAAACAAGACTGTACACTGGTATTGCCTGGACTGCCAACAACCTGCACTTAGCGCTGTAAAAAGCGAAAAAATATAACTCAGTACTCACTGCAGTGAGTGACAGAGAGCGCATTTTCTCGTCGACGAAAACTTGAGGTCACGGCCAGACGGACAGATAGACAGACAGACGGACGGACGGACATGGCGAGCACAATAGTGCATTTTTTCCATAAATGAGAAAATGCGCTAAAAATGGTGGAAGAGAAGTGCTCTCCTATGTTTTCTGTCTTTAAGGCTGAAATTGAGGAAACCATCAAACAGGAGTTGAGAAAGAGAGCCGAAATGGAAGAGAATCACAAGAAAGAATTGAGCTTGTAATCCTTGTTGCGTAGCGAATTACACTCGTTACGAAACGAGCTGGTGGAAATGAAAGCTTACCTGCACAAAACAGAAAATAGCGATAACACAGCTTTATTCTCTTTAGGAATTGACGAGGTGGTACGCCGGGTGAACACTGAGTTTAACGTTTGGTATTTGGACTGTCTCTTATACACATCTAGATGTGTATAAGAGACAGGCGTAGGCCACCATCAGAGGCGTTAAGGTCGGGGCCCTGATCATTGACATGAAACCATTCCCTGTTTTTAATTAATAAAATTAATTCCCTTTTTGTTGGAATGATGAGTGTGGGAGGCCTTCTCTAAAAAAAAAGGTAAAGGCCGCAATGATGTCATCTCTGATCTCGCCAACGAGAGCACTAGTGAACTGCTGGATAGAGAAAGAAGAAAACTTAATCATGTTTGGTTTAACGTTCTCGAAAGCAATGCTCCGGATGCTGAGTTTATTACTGATTGATGTGCCAAGGCACTTAACGTCGTTGTGAATATAACGGCATGCAAGAGGTTGCGATCGGAGAACGCTACCGCCTGTAGACCGCTGCTGGTAACTGTGCAGGATACAGCCCAGGTCGGACATTTGCTTAAGGCTGCGAGAAAACTAAGTGAATTCCCAGAGTTTAAATCAGTCTTTGTTAAGAAGGGTGCTACCCCTTTAGAGAGCGCAAATTTTCGCAAGAAATGGCAGGAGAGACTCAGGCGGAAAAACACGGAGACTCAGGTCAACCACTCTCACGATGTCAATATAACACCGGCCGCACACGGTCAGTCAGCGGAGCTGGTAGGCAAGTAAGAAGTCATGTCCATAGATTCATGTCTGTAAATAATGTAAGGAATTAACGCATGCATCAAAGTGAATGCACAAAAAGATTTAAAATGTTTTTACACGTTTTTACATAAATTCGGATTCTGTTTTGAACAAAAAAGTGAACTGCTAACTGTGACCGAAAACGAGTGCATAGACTTTATTTGTATTACAGAAACACTCCCTAAAACACCCGGTGGGGGAGGGGGGGAATTGTACCTGTTGAATTTCAGTTGCCAGGTTTTGATTGTTTTCATAACTTAAATGAAGAGCAGTGCAGTAGAGGTGTAACTTTGTGGGTTAGAACCTCTTATGGGGCCCAGCAAATCAAGTTATCTGCAGAGCATCAATCAGCTAGAGAATCAGTGTGGTGCGAACTTTCTCTCAAAGGCCTCATAGGCGTCGTGTATAGATCACCAAACAGGTCCTCTGATAACGATAAAGTACTAAACAATCTTTTACCGAGCATGGCTTTCCGCAGTTCACACACGTTGATCGTTGGTGATTTTAATCATCCAGAGCTAGACTGGACACATGGATCCTCTCCAAGGGATGAGAATCACCCAGCATCCTTGTTCATGGAGTCTGTGAGAGACTCCTTCCTAGTCCAGCACGTTACCAAGCCAACTCATTATAGAAGTAAACAGACTCCAAATATTCTATTTACTAGTGATGAATCAATGTTAGATGAGCTTCGTCACGAGGCTCCAGTGGGCAAAAGCCATCACCAATTGTCACGTTCATTTCAACGTGTAAAAATAGTATCAATATATCGTGGACCGAGGAGCTCGAGATAGTAACTTTAAACTGTAGAGTAAATATAATGTTAAATGTGTATCGTAGCATGCAAATTATCGACTTGTTTGCTAATTCCGGAAAATTCAAGTCCGGCAGCACCCACGCAGTCCATGTGCGCGCAGTTGAAGTTGGGATCGGCAACGAGAGAAGCTCTGCCAAATTATTTCCGTGTTTATAAGTGTTAAATGTGAAATATGTGCATTTACTGGATGATTGAGTTTTTTATGAGTGAGAAAAAAACTGTTTGTGGGAATAGCAGTGATTATTTTCATTCCTGAACTGTTATGTGAAGTTGTATGTCATTTAGTCCACATGGGCGCCTCTAAGCCAGCGGCATGCCACAGAATGTCTGTTATATTTAAACTTGTTCAATCCATTAATTTGATTTGAATCAACTAAGAAATGCAACTCACAGCGATAATTGTCGTAAACTAGATCTAGTAGTTTCTGTTCTGCCCTAAAAAATAGAAATCTTGTGGAGAATGCTTTGTAATGGCTTGTGCTACAGATGATCATTTAATCATTGCAAATTGATTTGGCTTCTTTTTTTTTAAGCTAATGCGTGTCAAGTGTGCCTTGGTTGTATGGAAATATCGTCGATTTGAGTATGAATGGGATTGTCAGAAAAGCTGCTGTGCTGAGAAGTTAAATGGTTTATAGTTCCAGTCTAAATACTTTATTCCATATTTGCAGGTATCGTACGGTACTTGTAGTAGTAAAAGCTATTCATTAGAAAAGCATTCAAGAATTGAAGTCCACGTTCGTCTTTCTAGAGCCTCAAAGACCGTAAGTTAAAGAACCTACGAATTTACCCTGTGTCATGTTAATTACCGTGGTCAGCCAGTTTGGAAAACTAGGCCAGTAACCTAGCAGTAGTTAATTACCATTAGCAGTCGGCCCGTATGTAAAGGTGCCAGTAACCTAGTGCTCTAGCAGTAGCCTGCTTCTGTCAGATCCTCAAAAAGATCCTCATTTTGTTATTGCTAATGAGAGTAATAGTGAATAATTAAATCTGTCGGAATCATTTGTGGTCGGCTAGATGTGATCGCTCTACCGTTCATTATTGCCCGCTCCGTTCTAGGTGTCTTATAATGAGGCTATAAGCTATGTATCTGTCTCTTATACACATCTAGATGTGTATAAGAGACAGGCTATAAGCTATGTATTTAGTTAGAGTCATGAGACAGACCGACGAGATTGATTAGATTAAGTAGAGTACGATTGATCTCGTGTCTTGAATGTTGCACTCGCTTGAAATTAGGCAGCTCCTTTCTGGAACTGTGTTCATAAGACTAATTATCATCCTAGATGATCATGGTGCTTCGTATTTTCCAATTTAAAGCAGTTCTCTTCTAGAACTGCGTTCATTAAACTATAATTATCATTATATGATCTCGGTTTCTTGTATGTTCACACTCTTATAGAATCCTGTACGTGCAGGTTTCGACGCCGAAATATAAGGAAACAAGGATCAAGTCCGCCGACTTATTACCCCCTTATTAACTCGTGCGTCTCAAAGCTCCCGGACTAACATAACTACTCGGAGAGCGGAACATAGGGAAAAAATTGTTTAAATGCGGGTAAAAAAAATTAAGGCAAAAATAAAAATAATTGGGCTTCGTTACTCGATTGGTATGGTCTTTACGAATCGAATGGTATATGTCTCATCGCTGTAGCTTCAAAACTCCAGGAGGAGCAAGATTTTTAAAGTACCCCATTTTTTGGCCGTTTTCTATGAATTTCACGTTTTCTATGCATTTTTTCGAAAAAATCACATGAGCAAAATGTGATTCTTTTGCGGTTTTACATATATGTTTGAAGTTCCAGAAAGATCCGTCCGTAAACAAAAAAGTCTTTCGGAAGGTAGACCTCCCCCTTAACGTCTTCAGAGGCGACTAGCTTGCTGGTGCGCATTGCACCCAAAGCTCTTCAAGTTGTTCGCCGGTCGAGTAGGCTCAGAAGTCAGTACCGCCGTGGCCGCTGTAGTGTGCATAATTGCTTCGCTATGTATCTTTGCGACTGTATGCGCACAACTGTGGCGCTCTCGCTTGCTTACGAGTTGGCAACTGGATATAGTCCTATGGTGCAACCAAAGTGTTGCCCGGTTTAGGCGGCACTCGCCAGTGTTGCCACCTAAACCGAAGTGTTGACACAGTTACGTGTCGAAATTTGAGTGTACTCGTCTTGGGCAAAACTAAATTATAAGTGAAGGACAAAATTATTACAATCGTACAGCGATGGCAGTGGTACCATTGGAAAGAGCAGAATTCCAGCTTTCAGATGAGCACAAAAACCGAAAAACGCCAAAATTGAAAATTTTAGGGTAGACGGTCCCCTTAAAAGAGGCCACATTTGCGAAATTTGGCCTGAAAAAGGCCCATCTGGCAATACTGGCGGACTGTAACGAAAAACACTCTCCTCGTGTATAGGCTCTCAGCCGGCAAAACTGTAGTCGACTCAATTAATATAGGCGACTATTTGCACCGTGTATAAGCACCTATAGAGACGGGCTCATCGGCGAATGAAGCGTCTGACTTCCGTTGAAGTAGGTTGAGTGTTGCGGTCGCTCCAATATACGCAGTGAATGTCGCGCGCAGCGGAGCAGTAGCCCAGATGAAATTGGGCGCATGCCTGAGGCCAGCTTTGCCAAACTTCGCACTTAGTTCATATTCCTTTCCATTGATAAGAACGATAGAGTGCATAACGGCCTATGAAGTCAAGTGCTCAAAGCCATAGCGCCGGATGTCCACAGCCGCAAAATAAGCTTGCCAAAGGCAAACATGGCCATACTGCATCTGTCCAAACCTCCTCTGGCCTAACCTCTTCAGGCCTAACCTATACAAGCTGCAACCTTCTCCACCCAAAACAAACCTGAGCGGAACTAACCTAACCTCATTGGCTGCAAGAAGTTAGAAAGGCGGTCCAAGTGTGCTGGTAGAGCCAGTCATTGACTGCAAGACGGTTGAGAGCCGGGACAGCGTGAATAGGTTAGGCCAGAATGGGTTAGACCGGAGTAGCAGAGCTGGGCAGCGCTACTTTGAAATGTAGCGGCCGCTACCGCTACATGCTCTAAATGTAGCGGGCGCTACCGCTACCGCTACACCCACTAGATTGTAGCGGGCGCTCCCGCTACCGCTACAGTAAAATGTAGCGCCGCTACATTAGCCGCTACAATGGCCAAAGTTATTGGAAATCTCTAAATATTTATTGTTCTGCAATAAGGATTTACTCATAAACATTTAATGATTATAAAATATTTTCAAAACATAGCAATGCAACTTTATTGCAATTAACCTAACCGAAATAGTACGGGTTAGGTACAGAAAATAAAAGTTAGTTATTTTTATGTTTTACCTTCCCTAATGGATGTCTACTTTAATCTACCAATCTCAAAAATTATACACATATACGTATAAAAAATCAGTCTTTTATTTGTATATATATGAGGATAATTTTTGAGATTGGTAGATTAAAGTAGACATCCATGCAGGGAAAGTGAAACAAAAATAACTGTGTAAAAATAACTGTAAGCAAACTGAAACATGAAAAAATACCTGTAAGTGGTAACTGGTAACAACTTACCAAGTAACAACTAACATGTTGACACTAGTAACAGGCTGAGGTTGACAACATTACACCGAAATCCATAGTACAGTTTTTTCTGTAATTTATATTATGTATGTATCATGCTGGTTTTTAAATAATATTTAATACTATTAAGTAAAATTTAAAGGCTTTATCTATAAATGTAGCGGTAGCGCTGTAGCGGCAAAACCTCGTATCGCTATTTAAATATTTTAGCACGACTATTAAATATTTAAGCAATAAATATTTTAGCACGACCGCTACAATTGCTTAAATGTAGCGCCGCTACCGCTACTGAAAATGTAGCGGCCGCTACATGTAGCGCGCTGCTGCCCACCTCTGCGGAGTAGGTACAGCCTGATGGGGAACTGCCTGCTTATGAGCGAGCATGCTTAAGCATTGGCTGGAGACCTACGGCGCTGATATCTTTCGGCAGTGTGTCGCTTGTCTGTGTGGCTTATTGGTCTCAGGCCAGTCTCAATCCTTCAGAATCAGTCCCGTAGTGGAAAAGGGCTTTTAGACATGCGCGGTCAAAGTTCACTCGATCAATTTCCAAATTCGCAAATAACGACAACTTAATGTTGGCGTACCATGAACTTTCTGCACACCTCGCCCGTTTACTGGAAAGGTTCAACTTTGCCTCACTACACAAATAGGTAAATTTCTCTGACAACCGCAATTCAGAGAACATCTTTCTCTGCAAACTGTTCAGAGAAGAAGAATTGACAACTGAAAAAATGAAGATTGAGACTAAACTTTGGTTTATATCACATTTTCATGAAATAAATAATCAAAACGCATACCGGTACTTCACTGCAATGATTAAACAAAGGAAACATCCGAACATTGAATCAATAGGCTTCACAGAATACGCACAGACTCTAAAATTTATCCCTAAATTAGAGAAGTCAATTTTATACGGATTTATTCGAATGTTGATGATTTTGATTTCCAGATACATTCAAGTAGCATATTATTTGATAGTATACTTCCACCGCTTCACTATGCCGAAAACAAGATGGACCAACGCAAACGAGGGCATTTGCAATTAAGGCTAAGTGATGAACCAGCGAACACCAACAACATTTCACAAATTCATCAATTAGGTTCCCCTACTCATCTTAATTGTTGAATTCTAGTACTCGTACGTTTACAAGTGCTGCTTCATTTGTAAACAAATCAATATTTATTTTTTCTAGACTAAGAGTGCCGAACCACCAGATGTGCTGTATTACTATCGTAGCTGTTCTTAGCTTTCATCCGAGCGCAGTTGACATCTTTTAAAATAAATAATAAAAAAAGCTTCGAATTGGGTTTTGCGGGCCTAAAAATTATATCATCGATGGATGAACGATATATTCTATCTCTATGATAAATTAAAATGTTCTAAACATAACATTTGTGAATAATTAATTATTTATTGTAGAACTAAATTATTGAATGAAAAAATCTTATGCCAAATTTTTAAACTAAAATCAATTTCGACCGTCACAATTTTATTCGAATCAATATAATTTAATCGAGTATACATTCATCATTGTTTTTGTCATCCATGCATAAGGTTCTGCTCGGTGACGCAGCGCCCCTGACACCTGGCAACTTCAGCATCTTCGACGTCGTGGGCACCATCAAGGGGCCGGTGCCTTATGAGCCGAAATGGATCGAGGTCGACCTACCACAGCCGCGCTGCTCCCGCTACGTGGCCATCTACAAATACGTCCCTACCACAGACGAAGGGGCTTTTTTGGAAGTCCGTGAGATGGAAGTTTGGACAAATGAGTAGATTTGAAAAAAGTTGGCGCTTGGTCACGAAAATAGATAACTAGTATTTTGTAAGTGTGAGTTTTACATTTAGAAGTGCGGAATAAAGTCCTTTCACTGTCGAAATAGTCGTTACCGTTACCGTTTGTGACCACACCGTTGTGTCCGGCTGCGTTTCAATTTAATTAAGTACCTTTTCACAGTCCTTGCCATTTAGAGGTTATTCTTATTTACAAATCATTTTCGAAGCTCTTTATTTACCTCTGTTATATTCTCTCGAGTTAATGTTATTAGTGACGTAATTAGATATTTATAATCAAGTCTTTATTTATTAATCTAGAACATTTTTTATTAGTTGTGTCATTTAGAAGAATGCAGTTACAAGAGTAGAGAGAAGAAAACCAAAACTATTTACCTTTCAAGCTTTTTTTGGGTTTCGTGGAGTGTATACTCGGTATAACTGAAGAATACGGCTGATCATATCTGTACCATGTGATGCACCGTGTAAATGAGTGAGTCATTGCATAAAAACCTATACAATTTTATCAGACCTACATACAAGAACAGCGGACGTTGCCCTCATGCTCCCATTTACTCCGCACAAACTAGGTCAGGATGACCCACAGAAGAAAGTAACGGTAGAAAATATTGCATTTCTTCCTTGGAAAATAATCTTTTTAAATTTCTAAGTGTGTAATGGAGAAAGAAATAGATAGAGTTCTTCAACGAATCGTTCATTCCTCTTGCACATATTAGTAGCTCATTGATAAATTGGTATTAGGTTAATGTGAGCAGTATTTGTTCAAACGCCGAACAGCCTTTGCGATTGGCTTTACTAAAATATAGGCAAGCGTCCTTAGAATTTTTAATAGTTTGTTGACAACAATTTACTTTTTTCCTCACAAGTATTACTGAAGTAGATGAGGAAACATGAGAAATGAAGGATGAATAACATTTATCCATCATTGCGCACATCACAGCAAATAGTTACCACGAATAAACTTTGCAGAAATCATCAGACGAGTTTTTACATGGTGTATATCCTTTCCATACTCGCTTGACTTTAAATGTCTTATTATCAACATTAAGGTGAATAATGTTGAATGTAGTAGAAGGTAAGGATCTTAAGATTACGCTGAGTGACAAAGTCTTGATAGATATAAATGTACGTGAGCTGAATGCTGGATGTACACTCGTCGAATTACCGAACTCATCGCAATAGATAAAGACGGATATCAACCACCAAACCTGTCCATGTAACAACCAATGTCGGCATGTCGACGTCAATACTTATAGAAATCTAGTCAGTCAGCTTCACTCACACTGTTTGTTTCTTTCTATTTCATTTCTGAGTGTTCACAAATGTAATTACTGCAAGATACTGTCTCAAAATTTATTAATAATCTTAGGTTTAGTAAAATAGTTTATCGTTCAACCGTGTCGCATTCAGAGCATGCGAATGTTCGGGCTGGTGAAGTAACTTAGGTATAATGTATTTCCTTCGTAAGCCTCAACTTATATAGCAAACCGATCGTTTTTACCACGTTTTTCTTCTTTTCGCTTCGTGTCCGTCTGTCTGTCTGTCATCAAAAATTTAAACCATAATTTAGAGCACGTCTGAAGATCCTAGAAACTTGAAATTTGGGATGCATGCTTATGCTGCCTAACAATTCAAGATTTGATCATCAGAAGTAATAAGTTGATGCTTAAAAATCGTTAAATTAATTAACTGACTTTTTATGGAGAGAAAAAATTCACGGGTAAGAATATTTTTTTTTCTCAAACAACCAGAGTTTTAGCGTGGCGTGCTGCTGAGATTTTTTTAATTATTAAAATTATTGAACTAAAAAGTAGAAAATAAATAAATATAAACACATTTTTAACACAAAAAACGTGAGGCGGGCACTGTGAAGATCTAAATATTATATATTTTTAGGAGCTACAGATTAAGTATTATGAATCTAACTTGCGTAATGGATGTCTCTTACAGCCCGCCCCACGTTTTTTGTGTTTTCTCAGCATAAGATTTGAAAAATATTTATTTTTTGTCCGTTAAGAAAACGTGGTTTTTAAAAGTTTTTTATTTCTTTTTTTTAGTTTATAGCCGTGGCCCCTGGTGTTGGTTCTTGTTCAGCTACAAACAACAAATTCATCGTTAAAATCTGCATCTAAGAACTCGAAGGAGCGTCTGATCAGTCCAAGAAGTTTATCGTATTTATTAGCTTGTGTTTCAATATTGTAAGGGATTGCAATAGGATTCTTGAAATTTATCGTTTGGCGTTTTGATTCACCTTTGACGTGACCTCGTTTAGATGCGCTTTGTATTTCGTCATTGTATGGGAATCCCACCACAGAGGTGCGTGTAGGTATTGTCTAGTTATTTTTGTGATAATCATGTATACATATATCCAGCGGTTTATATATAGGTGACTATGAATATCATTACTTGTATTAATATGTTACTTATTTTCGCCATGTATGCATTATATTCTGATTCGTTAGTGTCTGTAATTTGTGTAAGTAAATACACGGTTTAATCTTATGCATTCTTGTATCCGTCATTTGTTTATTATTATAGTTATTTATTAAAAGTTTGGGGAGACCAGAATTTGTTTGCTTATTTATTGAATAGACCCCAACATAATGGTGCCCATATACTCTTGAAGTGACGCAGCACGTCGTGAAATTCGCCTGATAAAGACTTCTCAGTATTCTGGTAAAAAACGGGTGAAGTACTCCAGGTTTTCCGTGAGAAAAGAATACTCGTCGGCTGGATTAGACATGTCACGGTCTTCTTCGCAAACATTAACCATTTCGAGAATCGTTATTTGGTGCGGGCAACGAGCGAAACAAATATGCTGTGTCGAGAGATCAGCTGCCAGCCGCGTTCGGGGATCCACCACAAGAGACAAGGCTCCGAAACACACGATTTCAAGAACGTTAATTTACTTTACGTTAGTTTACGTTTCTTTACATTACTTTATCTTCAAAACATTTACCCAGGTACGATTACAACTGTCACGGCACCATTATGTTAGGGACGCACTCCAACAAAAAGAAAAACAAAGCCATCTTCGTCCCTGCATTGTTCAGCCAAGTGATCATATAGGTCCATCCATTAGCTACAGTGAGAACAAGGCTTCTTAGTAATCTTTATTGACAAGTATAAACACCGAGAACTAATGACTTAAACTGTTACTGAGATGATTTCTTGAATCAAGCCTATTACTGAGATCGTTTCTTGAATCAGACCAATTACTGAGACTCCTGAAATAAATAAACAAACAAGAATAAATATCTAGCAAAGAATCAACATGGACATAAATATTGATCATAATAAGAAGCACGAAATTTGAGCATTAAAATTGACACAAATATTTACACAAATTGCACGCATGACAAACGATAGTAAGCCTAGCATCCACTGTTTCCACTGTTCCTATTTACACGTGACGTACCTTACACATCGACGGCAACCACAAGACTAAACTAGGTTCCGCTATTCTGTCAAGGTCACGTCAAACTCTCTCTAAAACAAAATGAAAAATATACATCCTAACCAATCCCTTACAGAAATAGCCCGAGATATGCGATCAACACTCTGACTACTTACTTTACTTCTCCCGTTGGTAGTCTTCCATGGCAGGCATCCATCTAGATTATAAATATAAGGTTTCTGCTAGTACATATATAGATGAAACAAAAATGATGTTTTATTGATCTTACCCGGAATACTCAACGCATCACATATCTGTGACCAGCTGTCATTGATGTACTGACGATCACTGTGCTTGGGGTGCGAGGCGTCTCAGATAGCCGGCACGGCTTGGATGGAGCAGATTAAAGCTTCGACATTCATCCTCGACGACGTCTCAGGGGCAACTACACGCGCGTGCTCGCGCTTGTATATTTAACTCAACAAATCTACAAGCTTCGCGCCTCAGCAAGCGCCGCGAGTGCTAGCGTGAGCGCGCGTCGTATCTGGCCACCCCTATGGGATTGTTTGAATATAATATGGTCACTTCAGCGCGCTTACGCTCGCGTGCGCTTTCTCGCTTTTTGTCTGGCCGCACCCTTAGGGGAGCGTCTGGGTCCCAGAAAAACTTTTATTTATTAACGGATCACTTTGAAACTTGGTATTCATATATAAAACATAATTCTAAGACTTTTTTGTTCGTGTGAAATTTTCAAAAAAAATGAAAGAAAACGTGAAAATCTTAGAAAACGGCCAAAAAGGAGGTACTGCCATCGGCCATCTCCTCCTAGGATTTTCAAGCTACAACATCGAGAAGCATATCATTCGATGCGTAAAGACTATATCTATCGATTGGTCATTCATTTTTTCGAAATTCAAATTTTCGTGGCTGGGGAGCATTTTTCGTAATTTTTTCGAAAATTTCTCGATTTTCACCCCCGTCCCCCTCCTTTTTCCTAAATAGAATAAAAGCTATAACGAAATTCGAAAAAGTGAATGACGAATCTCTAGATCTTTTATTTGCAAATCGAATGGTATATCTCTCATTGCTGTAGCTTCAAAACTGTAGGAGAAGATAGTTTTCCAGTGACAATAAGTGTGATTGTTCAGTTGGGCCCGACAAAGTCCCGGGCGCCTCGAAATCGGCATTCAAGGTTGCAGGATGCAAGACCAGACGGTACTGGAGCTAAATATCTGTCAAGGAAGGTGGGAACGACAGAGCGATAACCGTCCCTCACGGCTGCTGAAGGGTTGCTGCTGTGAAGACTAGCTATTTAAGGTGCACTGAGGCATTTATTCCCTATGTTAAATGTTAAAGAACTCCACCAATCCTTGCCTTTCGAGATCTGTGGTAAACGCATTAATCAACGTACAAAGATGATTGTGGTACTGTTGGATTGGTCAGAATGTCAGCTTTAAGATGATACTAAAAAACGGAAAAGCCAAAATTGTCGATTTTGGACCCAGACGCTCCCCTTAATTTTTACTGACTACTTAATTCCAGACTATTCACTGGAACACTTCAGTATAGAATGCAATAACAGAGTTAAACCGGCAAAATTAAATGAAACCGGGACCGCGCACGACACCGAACGTTCGTTCGCCACGCAGCCACAAACAACACTTTCGCAGCATATACTGTGTGCTGTAGACTCGGCATATACTGTGTGCTGTAGACGCATCATATACTGTGTGCTGTACATGACATAACATAACATAGTGATGTCGGCGCTGAAGCGTAGGCCTGATATGGCCTGTCGCCGATTCTTTTCCTTTTTTCGTGCCTTGTTCACAGAAGATCTAAAATCGTGTCATTTGACCGGATCTTTTCATGACTGACGATAGTTTGAAGTAGCTACTAGACTTCCACCGGGTTCGATAAGGAGCTAGGCATTTCAAATCTGAACATATATTTTTCCATAGCTTTATCT
>NW_025930542.1:32517-43549 GCF_000764305.2 Hyalella azteca | reverse complement strand
CATATACTGTGTGCTGTAGACGCAGCATATACTGTGTGTTGTAGACGCATCATATACTGTGTGCTGTAGACGCAGCATATACTGTGTGTTGTAGACGCATCATATACTGTGTGCTGTAGACGCAGCATATACTGTGTGTTGTAGACGCATCATATACTGTGTGCTGTAGACGCAGCATATACTGTGTGTTGTAGACGCATCATATACTGTGTGCTGTAGACGCAGCATATACTGTGTGTTGTAGACGCATCATATACTGTGTGCTGTAGACGCAGCATATACTGTGTGTTGTAGACGCATCATATACTGTGTGCTGTAGACGCAGCATATACTGTGTGTTGTAGACGCATCATATACTGTGTGCTGTTGACGCAGCATATACTGTGTGTTGTAGACGCAGCATATACTGTGTGCTGCAGACACTACGTGAGCTTTTCTACAGTAAACGTTGCTACAGGAGTATCAATGAGGTGGATAGAGGATAATCAAAGCCGTTAATACTTTATTAAGCGGTGTCAGACGATACAACTGTAGCGATGGGCCCATTGAAGAGGAGATGCCGTATAACCTTATACATTGCTGCTCTTGAGTTATGTGTAAAGTTGGTAAAGTTGAAAATACTATATAACTTTTCGCTTCAGGAACTGTGTAGCTGCGTGAAGGCGAAGCATGAATCCAGTTGTTGTAGACATGGCGAGGACTGTGCTGAGAAATACTTCTATTGCTTCCACTAGGATATAAACGAACCTTAAATGCAGTTGTTTGTCTACTGTTCAGTGTTCGTCGATATTTATTAAATTTGTGATGGTGCTTGGAAATTTTATTCTCCCTCTTAATTTCCGATATCGCATCGCTACTGAGGGCAGAAGTATAATAATTTTATATTAATTCCAATACATTATTTTATGTAAGAAAACGACAGAAAAATTAAAAATGGTTGAAAAATATTATATTTATACTCACAAGTACCAAAATTTGAGCATGATAATTTAGTCTGATGCTCATGACGTAGGACAAAATTATGTGGGTGTAAAAATAATTAACTTGCTTCCGAAGCGAGAATAATCGTTAAAAAATATTACCTTATTGAGAAACTTTATTTATATTCTAATTAGACAGAAAAGGTGAACTTTTCCTAAGGTATATCCGCATCAAGGATATACCTTGGGGTATATATACGCGCGTGAACAACAGAGGTGCACTTCCGTAGTTTTAATCTTTTCACTTTGTAACTGGTATTCATTGGATATTCCTGGGAGAATATGAAATTCGCGAATCACATTCGTGAGTGGCTCTCATTCGTCGAATGCAAGTCGCCATATATTAAATAGAGTTGAGGTTTGAAAACGAATTGTCTGGAAAATTCGTAAATTGATTTCTTGAAGGAGTATAGATTTGGGGAAATCCTAGAGAGATTCTGTCTTCCTGAGGATATATCCGTTGATCTTGATAAAAAAAATGCATGTCTCTGTGACAGAATTAGAGCTGTCATTATAAATATAACATAACTGAAAATATTAGCTTACATATGGGCATCGTTCCATCACATATACATATTTCCAATTTCACGACATAAATAAATATTTGCATGGCCTTTTACTTGTAAAATACGGTGAATTTAAAGCTGTACAGAAAGCTTATTCGTATGCCTAAGAGATATGTCACGAAATTGGAAATCACAAACCAACAGTGGTTCCTTGATTCCGGTAAAAGCATAGAAAAGTGCGCGTTCACGACGCATTGCGCTCCTCAATCTTCCACACTTCCAATTTTAGCGCGGAAAATGGCTTATTTAATAGTTACGTTTAAGTTTCAATGTTTAATTTGTGATAACAGTTAATAAAACTTTTTATAAATATCTGAGATGATACGTTCACGCACCGTCCAGTTTTTTAAGAGCAGCTCGTGCGCTGGAACTTCAGAACCCTTCTGACTGAAAACTTAAAATGCGATTATCTCGAAAAGGAAGAAGATTTCGAAGTTTTCGCTTTTGAGCTTAACCCCTTTTAATGAAAATACAGCTCAATGAATTTGGCTTCTATTGATGTGAATTTTAGACCAGGTTAAAATTCCAAATTATTCCTTGCAACAAGCCTGTTTGCCGGCTGGTTGGTTGTATTGGCTTTCATGGAGGCCGCTGGTCTGGGAGGGGGTCAGGGAGGTGGTGCAAGCAAATGCTGAAGCTCTCGTATTAGAAATCCTGTTTAAATGACGGTTCCTTTAGCTCAGCTAATAGTCCGTGAATTTGGATTTTTGAAATCTTTTTTTTAACAACTCGGGTATTATATAGTTTGCATGTATGTCAGAAGGAAAATGAATTCATTCAAAGTCATTTATTTAAATTTCCGATGAATAAATTGTCTCTAAATATTTTATTGATTTGCATTGTCCAAAATATGTAATATTAAATTGATAAATTGATTTCTAGGTAGGGGAGAACGTGCGAGTTGAATTTGATAACTTAGGAATAAAAATTCTATTTTAGAAACGGGTGAACTGATAGGGTAACATAGGGCAGCGCCCCCCCTTTTTTAAACTGAATTTTTGATGAAGTTTTAATTGATACGAGGTGGTTCTTTGTTTTGTTTAAAGGTACAACTGATGAGGAATGTATGATGTGAATTAGACGCCTACTGAGTTATTCAGTTTTTAATGAAACACTATTGTGTAAAAAGTATCAAAATGGGCCCATCGCCCCACCCATGGGGCAATGGGCCCACAGGCTTGGGGCAAGGCGCCCAGTCGCCCACTCTTGGTCCCTTTACCAGAATTGCATATTTTTCGTTTAAAAATGGTAAAACAACACTTTACAGAAAAAAAATAAGAAAAATGTAATAAAAGAAATGACATTTATTCATTTATTAACAACTCAAAAAATCATACCCTTAACTTGAAAAAAATATACTATTGGCTTAAAAAATCTATCACTGACGTGAAGAAAAATATTTCATTGACACGAAAATATATATATCCTTGACTTGAAAAATACATCCTTGCGATAAAAAATTCGTCCTTGACATGAAAAAATTTATCCTTGACTAGAAAAAATAGATTTAATTGATCAGGAAAAAACTTCATTCCAGTTTCGTCCATAATCCAGATATTATGTGCAGAGAATTCGTACCTAATCGTGATTTTAGCCAACACCATAAAAACTCATGAACTTTTGGCTCTTTGGTGTTGACTGAAATCAACTATGGCAAGACAAGAGTCAATAACTCGATAAGTGATTGACCCCTTCGACCCCTATCATTTTATTGACCTCTACGACCCTTATCAATCTGTTGACCCCAACGAATCCTATCAATTTATTGACTTCTAAGCCCTTAGCAATTTAATGACCCCTTCGATCCCTATCAATTTATTGACCCCCTTCGACCCCCTATCAATTTTTTACCCTCCTCGACACCTATCAATTTATTGACCCCCTTCGACCCCTATCAATTCATTGACCCCATTCGACCCCTATCAGTTTATTGACCCCACGACCCTTATCAATTTACTGACCGCTTCAACCCCTATGAATTTATTGACCCCAATGACCCATATCAATTTGTTGACCCCTTCGACCCCTATCAATTTATTGACCCCAACGACCCTTATCAGTTTATTGACCGCTTCGAACCCTATCAATTTATTGACCCCTATTACGGACGAACTTTTCCAAAAGAATTCGTTTACTACGATTAAAATTTTCTATTCTCGTTCGAAAACGTGACAGACGAAAGCAAAAATTTATCTTGCAACGTGTGAACAGCGAATCTTTAAAATATTTTATTATCCTTTATAAAATTTAATAAACACGTTCGATGTGAAAACCGTTTCCTTTAAATTTATTGTCGGGTCCAAAGTTATGACGTAATTCCGTAATTTGGATATCATATTAGATCTCATATAAGTAATTTGGCAGATATTATGTAATTTGGTGTGTATAACTCCAATAAAGGCACGAAAATATCTTTCAACTCTGAAGACTATCAACTTAATCCTTTTAAATACCTTCACGAACTTTCGTAAACTTAATTTTTCGCTTCGAGATTCATTTCCAAATTTTGCATCTTACCACTCATGAACTAAATGCATGCAGCAAATATAATTAAATTCGAAACAAGAATTTAGTGATAAGATTCTAATACAACATTCTTGTAAAATAAAGCTGTGTAGTAAAATGTTATAAGTGAAAAATCATCGAGCGTTTGCTGTGCTAGTAATAAATTTGTCGTACGAAACTATTTAAATGCGACCAGTAACTTTTGAAACTATCATTATTGCTGGTTTCACTGAACTCTGAATCTGAAACTCACTGGAAAACACCGATTTCAGCGCAACCAAGCCTGCAAATAGGAGTTATTTTAACTACATATTACCCATAAATATGGGAATCAAGGAGAACTGGCAGCCAATGGTCTCATTTTAAGACAGGATGCTACTTTGTTACTTACTTTGAACATTGGGGTTCTGATGAACTTTTTTCCTTTCCAAATTCTATCTAAAATGGCACCCAGATATTCTGCAGAACTCGGTGCTGCAGTGGGTTACTCGTTAGAAATTTCACTGTCAAGTGGACCAATAACTTCTGCTGAAGTAGTATGACTAGAAGGTAGTCTATATTTGACTATAGCCCTAGCTTCTCTACTTCTAGCAGACGGGAGAGATTTTGAGATGTTTTCTTGCTAACAACAAACAGATTACGGGTAGTGAAGCTCTCAGAATATGAAATTGGTGCCTTTAAGTTAGGTTGCAAGATCTGTGGTCGTTTTCGACCAATAGCATTCCAACTTTGGTCTGATTTGATGCAGAACATAAATGCCGGCAGATTGTTGGAGATGGATCAGAGATATGGGTTGGATAGTGCATGCCTCAGGCCTACTGACTACATGGAAGCGAGTTAGCTCTTTGTTGGTAACTAGTAAATAGGATTATTGATACGAATAATATTGAAGACGGTTAATATATCCGTCTAGACAAACTAGTAAATTTGTGGCGGTAACTGACCTCTTATAGACACTTATAGAATAGAATAGAAGTGTCGGCATTGAAGAAATAGGCCCATGGCCTGTTGCCGATTCTTGAACTTTTCGTGACTTGATTCGCAAGGGATCCGGCCTTTGGAACCCGATCTTTCCATAAATGAAGATTGATTGAGATAGCTGCTGGACTTATTGCCTGGTCCGTAATTTGCTGGGCATTTTAAGACTGAACATATACTCCTGCATAGCTTCGTCTGGACTTATTGCCTGGTCCGTAATTTGCTGGGCATTTTAAGACTGAACATATGCTCCTACATAGCTTCATCTAGTCTGTTCTTGAAGATGTTCATACTCGGAGCGTCAACGATGCTATCAGGGAGGCTTATGGGTCGAATTTTATCACGCTCACTTTCCACGCATAACTTTTTTAAAAAGATACCGACCTCTAACTAATAAATAAATTAGCAATTTTTATTGTCCGCTTCGTATTTAAGTATCCCACTGAACGCTAAGTTTTAGCAACGTTTGAATGCTAAACTAACATTGCGGTTAGCGCGCTTCTTAAAAAGAAAACTGGAAACATGTGAGGACAAGGCTCGCTGGAGAGTATGGTGAATACATAGATTCTTTGTTGATTAGATCGAGATCTGTTTCGATGTAATAAGGTTATATGTGGAAAATTTGATGAAACTTGTTATTTGCGCACCAATTTAAAACTTAGCGCACAAAAAAAATCTGACACCCATCCAGAGGCGTATTGTGAGTAATTAGCATTGTTGTCAATTTTAATAAATCGATCCCGATTTGACAAAATTAGGAAGGGAGCGTAAAAAATCGTCATAAAAGTGTCGGATCGGTCCTTGCGAACATTCTTAAACTGAAGATCAATTTATATATAGGGTTAAATTTTAATAGTGTTATCCCGTAAACTCAGTCTGGATATATGTGGTTGTAGATGCAACAGTTACGGGTGTAGGAATGTAAATCAAGTTAAATTTTATAATCTCACTTTAACAGGTCAACTCTAGCAACGTCGTTGGAAAGAATCTTCCGATTCCTTTCAAAATATTTACCGCCTTAGTCAAATTGATTAACATTACGAAATCTGTCCGCACTTGATACAGTAGATTTCTTGATAATGTTAATTTTTTTTCTAACGACCCGCTTTACAGATGTTGGTCAGCCCTCTTCGTTCTTCAACTAAAAATAAGCTGACTCCATAAGAGTCTTTTCACAACTTTCACCGCAGCTCATTGTCATGCCTTTATTCACCTGAAATTAACAAGGGATCAGCAGAACTTCATCAGGTATAGAGACTCGAGAACAACGCCATCAACTGAACTGCTCAGCTCTGTTCAAATGAATTGATACTTCTTTCAAGTCTTGAAATTCATTTTAATCTATTCTGCTGTTCGTTCTTCTACTCACATTACACGTAATCTTTCACTCTTTTATCTCAGTCTACGTACTTAAGATATAAATTTGCTTTCGATATAAAATACGTTCAATTATCAATATTTTACAGAATATCTCTTCTCACGAGCATGCTGCTGCGCAGTGCGCGGCTAAAATTCACAATCATACCAATTTTTTTTATCTCTACAGCATATAATGTTATGATGAGGAATAATTTGTATGAATATGACTAATATTGTAGCTGCGTACAGAAAAAATGTTATTCCAATTGCGAGTTTTTACGAGAAATAACGCAGTAGCCAAATGAAACCCATGGCAATTGATCCACAGAACCAACGTTTCCTATAAAACTGGTCCCTTTAGTTCAGTCTGTTGGTTGATCAACGAGTCAGTTTATTCTAAACAGGTGTACTCGAGTTTCCAGTTATCTCAGCAAGTGTACCACCATCAAGTTTATGTGTGGTGCGACCACTTAACTCGCCGCAACTGAACAGTGGAGATAATCACATACGATGAACTAAAATGTTTGGGACTGAATATAGAGTATAAGAGAGTAGAAACCCTGCATCTATTTTGTGATGCCGTTATTTTTTAGATGACTTACAAATATTGTTGAAAAAACATCTCGTAATATTGTTATCTACATTATCCATAGTCAGCTGTCGATTTTACAATTTTGACCTATGAATCATTTCACTATTTTAATGCATAATGCGATTGAAAAATTTTCTAATCGTTATCCATAAAAGGTGCAACCATTTTAGCAAACGACAAATTCAAAATTAGAACTAGATTTAATTTACGCTCTCTTTAATTTATTCACATTTGAATGAACGTTATTGTACTTACGAAGAATGCTCGCAAAGTCGAATGTTTTACCATGTGCCAAATATTTGCGCATTTCACTCTAGAAGTCAGCTGGATGCTTTATTTGATATTGGGTTAGATGGCAGCTTCAAGATTTTTCATGTTGTTGACTGTATATTTTGTTGGTCTTAATGTTCACTGATCGTTATACCAGTGCAACAAATTACAGTTAGGATCGCTTGTTACGACCCCAGCGAGGTAACCTCCATTGGCTCATGCTGCGATCAATACACGAAGCAATGTATTTACCACGAGATATGTTGCCGCTGCAGAAGCGAGAAGTCGTTTTACTACTTTGCAGCTTAATTCTTTTTCCATTGAAGGATAATTATGACCACATAACTGCAGAACTTGATTAAAAATATTATCAGGGTTCCAGTTCACTATTTGGCAAATCTCATGTGATCAAAGGAATGAATTTTTTCCTGGCATTGCAGATTACCAATAAAAATGCCAATTGGATGTCAGTCGCCATCCAAGAAATAAACAAGCTGAATAATGCATGGTCGTAATGTATTTGTAATAATTCCTTAATTCAATTAAATTCAAGAATTCAACCTTGATTTGATTTCTATTTGCAACTGAGCTCCTCTAAATGTAATTGCTGCAGATGCTTAGACCGGCTGAGGCTTGCCATGCATAACAGCTTAGGATCGACATATGAGTGATTGTCCGAGTGATTCAGACCAATTCAGAGTCTTACAAATCTGTTCAGCAAGCCAAATGTATTTGATTCATGGTAACGGTCAAAATTTTATTTCATTGAAGGAATAAATTTCTTATGAATATATGGATTCAATTTTGTTCATATGATGAGATGAATGTAACGATGTTTTCTAAACTTTGCTGTACAAGATCGGTTGCTAACGCTCGTGGCCTTGTATGGGTAACAAGTGTTAGAACACTTGTATTTCAAATGTTCATATGAGTATATTGTCTATTCCGCTCGACTCACTCATGAGCTGAATAGAAGAGTTCTATCAAAATCGAAGTTACATATATCGAATAGATATTACATCGGTGAACGTTTAAAATTTTGTTAGAATATTGTTGTTTCTCTACGACACACCCTTCATTTTCCGTAATCATTCGTTGCTTTTTTACAATTCAGCTATTTTTCTTTCCCTTAGTGATGGCGTATAAACAATTTTCGATTCCTGCCATGCTGCGGCTTTTTAGAGAATTTCATTTCGTTCCCGGCGTAATCTTTTGCTTATCCAGTACTATTGATTATAGACCACGACCATTCTTGCTAACTTGACTCAAAGTTCTTCATTTTGTTCTATGTTCCTGCACTATTTTGTTCTTCCATCTTTTTCAGCTATATATCTTCTCGTCAATGATCGGTAATATCCAATGGATTGTTCATTCAATTTTGGATATTGTTATGTTTGGATATTATCATTATGTTCAATTTAATTGTTCATTCAATTTTGTAAATGTACTCATAAAACACTGAAATATCTTCAGATAACACGTTTTTGCGCATCTCTTGCCATTGCATTATTTTCATTACATTTTTCTTTCGACACAGCGTTTCAAAAAATTACCACATAAATTTTTAAGCATTTATAAGTAATAAAATTTCATCCTTCTTGAACCAGCTCATCTGTAACGTAGAATATGCAAATTATTTTGTTGCAAAGCCCTGTAGCGAAGAGATACATGCTTCTGAAGGCCATTATTAATTTTAATTAATTTCATACTTTATGACCCAAATTAATTTATCAAACAAATAGGTCTCGTCTATGAGACTTTTCCAATTTATCTATTAACTAGAAGGTAAGCTGTGAAAAAAAGTATAAGCTCATGTTATTTTGTTCCCATGTTACTCGAGTAAATATCGCGGTGAACACTTGCTACACTATTCTTGTTGCTGCAGAGCGCTTGTGTCGCCAGTTCTAGTGCGACCCTCGCCAGAGCAACAATTACCGATGAACGCACCTGCCTTACTTCTCGCGCTGCTGGTGGCGGCAGCCTCGCCTGCCTCAGCAACGGTGGGAATACATATTGTTAGTCTGTTACATATGAATGTTCATGAAATGTTGTTTAATTTTGAATACATACTGTTACACATGAATGGTCTTGAAATGTTGTTTAATTTTGCTCCATATGTTAATTGGTATATTCTGCTGGTGGTGGCAACCTTGCCTGCCTTCCCAACGGTGGGAATACATACTTGTGCATATGTACTAAGCAACCAGATATCTGATGTTAAAATAACATTGAATAAACGTTGTAACCAGAAATAAACTCTTAATCAACGTTGTATCAATGTCATTTGCATAAAGGGTCAAGATCTGAAAATGTTGTTACATTTTTCTTTAGATGAATAATGGCATTTTAGTGAATTATTGTTTTATATTAATAATATATTAAGTTTTAAAATATCAGGTTTAAATTTTTTAGCAAACGCAAAATAATTAATTAGAAAGTTAAATTGAAATGTGAAGTATGCTCTTTCTGAAAGAAATCTTTGAGACTATCGTTATGAAATTTTATAAATATCGTTATAAATTCACTCACATTCAAAATGACCGTGAACATATTAATTTTATATGCAACCTTGATAATTTATTTCTACCCGTGAAGATCACTTAAGAACATTGTTAAGAAATCTCAAAATGTTAATAATTCGCAGAGTATCCCTGATTTTCTCGTAAATTTATTCCACCTTTCATTTTCGCTCAGGATCAGACATCGCATGCTGAAATGCCACGCGCTAGCGAATCCTCGGAAACGGTGGGTAAATTTAAGCAACTTTAAGATTCTCATAAATTATATTGTTTTTTTTTAACAATTCCGGTCAGTAATAATGAGATATCTAACTATAAAATGTATTATGAATAAAAAGAATGGAGATGCATTACTAAAGACATAAATGTAACCATGAATAATCGTGAACGCGAACATGAATTATTTATTTGGATCACGCAGAATTTTTTATGGGATTGTTCATTTTCTCTTGAACAAAAATATTCGAGACTATTGCAGACGGAATTTATTTATGGGGAATTGAATTTTTTTATTTCCCATTCATTTCACATTTCATTCTTTTCTAAATAAATTTTGATTGCAAAAAAATCTATTGTAATATTGCCTGCATTACTTATGTATATAAATAGCTGGCATTCAATGCTGTAATCGCATTTAAATTATTTTACCTCTAAGTAATCGACGGTTTTATCATTTGCAGTTTGTCCTGCAAACGAACCTACAAACGAACTTATTCTCAACCTGCGCTGCGGAGGCGAACTCTGTGTCAGGAAGCCTTTACTCCATCGAGCTGGGCACCTCAGAGTTCGTTGAGCTGACAAGCTCGAGCACTCAAAACATCACGTGGGTTGTCAAGAGCGGCGTCAAGTCTACCATCGATTGCGCCCAGGCTACTTTGGATGCAGGTGATCATACATATTACACAATGAGCATTATCTCAGTGTTTTTTTGACAAATTTAATCAATTTGATTTTAATTTTATTATATATCCCCCCTTGCCGTGATATTTATAAAATCAGGTCAATCACTTCCAAGCTGCCAAGACAACACCGGCTGCTCAAGGACAGGCAGAGGAGATGGAGGTCAAGTAATTAGTAGGAATGATGTCCGTAGATTAAGGCCTGTAAATAATGTAGGGAGTAACCGCATACATCAAAGTGAAAGTGCACAAAAAGTTTTAAAATGTTTTTACACGAACTCGGATTCCGTTTTGAACAAAAAAAGTGAACTGTTAACTGTGATCGCAAACGAGAGTATAGACATTATTTGTATTACAGAAACAC